>NC_084599.1:40437551-40477551 GCF_033807715.1 Cololabis saira
TGAGACAGTCCTGTATGTTGTTGTATGTTTGCCTTATTTGTTTTACCCAATAGGCGGGAATGATTTAAATGTCCTTTTACTGTAAGTGTTGCAATATAGGGGCATTTGAGGAGTGATTCACGACTTAAAAAGAATGTGAGAGGAGGGAAAAGTGGGGGGGGCCAATGGCCCCCTGGTTCCCCCACTTCCGGCGCCATTGCCTAATTCCTATATTTGTAGTCTTGTGATATGCGATTTTCCCTCTCTTTCCGCCTTTTGCTTTGTTTGCAAATCAGCTCCTCTAACAACAGGCTCCTATTTTGTCGTCCACTGCTCAAGAAGGAAAGCAGGACGCTGACCTGAGTCCTCAAACTCCTGGTTGGCGGTGATCCAGGAGTCCCGGATCTGCAGCAGGCTGGCCTCCATGGCCCTCAGGTCCACCTCGGGGCAGTTGCAGCGCGGGTAGGCGGCGGCGCACTGGCACCAGCAGTCGCTGTCCCGACACGTGAACTGGCCCTCCTCGTTGCAGCCGATGTAGCTGAGAGCCGCCTGCACGAACGGGCCCTGAGGTACTCCGGCAGCACGGCCTGCAGCCCTGGAACGAGATCAGGGACGGGACAAAAGGAGGGATGAAGAGGGAGTCCAGCTCTTTATGCATCACTGACTACGTTTACATGCAGCCAAAATTCGGGTTAAGGTCAATATTCCGGTTACTGAAACATTCGGAATATTCCGTTTACATGGTAATTAATCATTCAGGATATCTGGATCAAACCAGCGATGCGTGGAGAACATCATGACGCAATTAGCGTCATTTCCGCTTCTTCTTCCTGTATCCAAATTCAAAACAAATGCTGCTTCGCGCAACTTTTCTCTCACCTTCTTGTAAATCTTCTATCCCCGTACTTTCTACCGTCTACAAATGCAGAAATGTTCATATCCTTCATTACATTTATGAAGTGATTAGTCTCCTCCTGGTCTTGTGTTTCTCCGTGTTTATAAGAACTTCCTGGACTCAAAAGATCAGGATTCCTTGTGAACAGAGCATGAGCAGAAAACAAATTCATGTTCCTTTTGATGGGGATATTCCGTTTGGTGTTTACATGACCCAATATTCAGGTTTTAACCCCTGTGTGTCTTCGGGTCAAGGAAGGAGGAAGGGAAGAAGGGAGGAAAGAAGGAAGGAAAGATGGAAGGAAGAGAAAAAAGAATGAAGGAAGGAAAGGAGAAAACAAGGAAAGAATGTATGAGGGGAGAAAAGAAAGAAGGAAAGGAGTAAAGAAGGAAGGAAAGAAGGAAGGAAGGAAAGAAAGAAGGGAAAAAAGAAGGAAGGAAGGAAGGAAGGAAGGAAGGGAAAAAAGAAGGAAGGAAGGAAGGAAGGAAGGAAGGAAGGAAGGAAGGAAGGAAGGAAGGTAGAAAGGAAGGAAGGAAGGAAGGAAGGAAGGAAGGAAGGAAGGAAGGGAGGAAGGAAGGAAGGGAAAAAAGAAGGAAGGAAGGAAGGAAGGGAAAAAAGAAGGAAGGAAGGAAGGACGGGAGGAAGGAAGGAAGGAAGGAAGGAAGGAAGGAAGGAAGGAAGGAAGGAAGGAAGGAAGGAAGGAAGGAAGGAAGGAAGGAAGGAAGGAAGGAAGGGAAAAAAGAAGGAAGGAAGGGAGAAAGGAAGGAAGGAAGGAAGGAAGGAAGGAAGGAAGGAAGGAAGGGAAAAAAGAAGGAAGGAAGGAAGGAAGGAAGGAAGGAAGGAAGGAAGGGAAAAAAGAAGGAAGGAAGGGAGAAAAGAAGGAAGGAAGGAAGGAAGGGAAAAAAGAAGGAAGGAAGGGAGAAAGGAAGGGAGAAAGGAAGGACGGGAGGAAGGAAGGGAAGAAAGAAGGAAGGAAGGAAGGAAGGACGGGAGGAAGGAAGGAAGGAAGGAAGGAATGAAGGAAGGAAGGGAAAAAAGAAGGAAGGAAGGGAGAAAGGAAGGGAAAAAAGAAGGAAGGAAGGGAGAAAGGAAGGAAGGAAGGAAGGAAGGAAGGAAGGAAGGAAGGAAGGAAGGAAGGAAGGAAGGAAGGAAGGAAGGAAGGAAGGAAGGAAGGAAGGAAGGAAGGAAGGAAGGAAGGAAGGAAGGAAGGAAAGAAGGAAGGGAAAAAAGAAGGAAGGAAAAAAAGAGGAAGGGAGAAGGAAGGAGAGAGCAGGAGGAAAGAAGGATACTAACCCTAACCCATTTTGACCCAAAGACGGTACAAGGGTTAAAACTGGAATATGAGCAAATTCAAAGTAGTTATTGGTGTTTACAGGGCCGTGTAACCAGGTTATTGCTAATATTCCGGTTAGAACAGGGTTATTGATGGAAACGTAGTGGCTGTAAATGTGTGCACACGTCTGCTGCATGGTGGGCGGCACTCAAACTTTCTGTTCCCTCGCCACATTCACTTCAAGTTTGACTTTTACTGCACAGTTCTGCTGCTTTTGTTCGGAATCATTACTGGCTGGGATTTACTTCACATCCCTGCAAGCATACATTTGGGGAGGGGGGGTAAAAAAAAAAGAGTGATTGAAGCTAAATCCGTTCTGACACCCTCATGCTGCAGTTACGGGCTTGCCAGAGAACATAGAGAACAGACAGTGTGACAATTCCATCAGAAATTGGGGGAGTTCAATTATGGATGGCCAACCTTGCAAATGAATCTTGTTTTCAGGGCTCTGAACCAAAACAGAGCTGACAGAGTCGAGGTTGTCATAGTTACTGCATCCAAGAGGGCCCGTCCGCGTCTCGGTCACCTAAAAGAGAAGGAATAAGACATGAAAATAATCTATACTGAGAAGGAAACTCACCGACATTATTTAATATGAAGACAGAAACACAAAGAGAGTCAGAGACAAAGAGAGAAACAACCAATGGAGAGTGAGAGAGAGAAGCACAGGACTAAATGTCACACCGAATAAGATTAACAGCCTCTCCCTTTACTGTCTTCTCTTCGGAGAGAAACACAACACATTCTTTGGACTTCTCTTTTGTGCAAATTATATTTAGGATAATGACATTGTGAGTCACTGAGCTGGAAATTGAGTTGTGGTAAGTATCCCCCGTGTAAAGCGTAATGAGTAAGTTAGGGCGTCATCTGTCAAATTCATCTCTGCATTGTGTATTCTCATTAAAATGCCCACTGACACTCATAACATGCTACAGTCCTCTGCATGCAAGAGTAAGCATGTCCCCTTCAATTATACATACACCTGAGGATTCGTGTAATTGCTCGGTGCAAACTTTTATGTGAAGTACGCGATGTTGAAGGGCTACACCGGTTGAAATTTGATGAGAGGGTTGGCAGCGAACTCACCACGGCAACCCCAGGACCCATTTGTAAATGGGGCTCAACAAATCCAGGTTTTGTCATATAACTCCGAGAAATGTGTACCTGTCATCTAGAGAGGGAATGCAGCGTAGACTTTCAGTTTGAGCAACTGGAAAACATCTAAAATGAGAAAGAGCTGTTGTGCGATCGACTGTACTCGTAGATTTAGCAAGAAATCAGAGTTATCGTTTTACAGACTGCCAAAAAATAAGCTTAAGAGAGACAAATGGATCTCTGCAATTCACAGAAACAACTGGATTCCAGGCACCGAAACGTGGATTTGTGGTTCCCATTTTGTGTCAGGTAATGTTGGATTTTTGGGTAGCTAACGTTAAATGGTCAAATCATAAAGTTCGGTGTCCTCATCACTTTAAGTTCTACAACAAATCCTGCCTTGAAGTCGGACCAAGCGTCAAGACTTTTGTAAGTCTACACATACACGTGGCTACATAGACGTGTAAACACTCACGCACACCACACACACACATAGCCACAAGGACATGTGCACGCGCATGCACACATAGACACACACACGCGCACACACGTATAGCCACTCAGTCACGTACATGTGCACACGCATACACAGCCACACAAACATATACATACACACACACACACATAGCCGCGGGGACATGTGCGCGCGCACGCACGCACGCACACGCATATGCGCACACACACACACGCGAGCGCATGATCATATACATACACGCATACACACACATAGACATACACACTGGCTTGTTCACCTGCATGCTTGCTCTGTAGTTTTTGGGGTTAGGTAGCGGTAGCTTAGCTCAGACTGCGATCAGATCTCAAGATTTGGGTCGATTGCTGTTCGTGATTTGGTCGGCTACGTGCCAGTTTCGTGTTGTGTTTGTGGTTTTTTTGTTGCAGATTTCCAGTGCTTGACGTGTGTCTCCGTGTGTTCCTGCTTCCTAGATTGGCAGTGGATGTCGTAAAAGTAAAAAGAAATGTGATACCATCGCACATGGAGCCAGAGCCAAAGAATAACTAAAATGTTTCCAGACTATAAGTCGCGTTTTCTTTCATAGTTTGACCGGGGGTGCGACTCATACTCTGGAGCAACTTATGTGTGAAATTATTAACACATTATTACCGGTTTATCATTTCACATGTTATTTTCACACGAAACCGACGAGAGGCGAGAGGTTTATGGTTTGGGCGATCAGTTTAATTTAGAGCGGCTCAGAGCTAAATTTGTGTTTAATGTTAAGTTACTGTATGCATATTACTGTTGTTTATGCAGTTTGTGGCGCCGTTTCGCCAGTTATCCGTGGTTTTAAATGGCGTGTTTGCCATCCTGTCTGATTGCACGTGGCTTGACGAGGGCGCCGCCATCTTTAAATACCGCAGCCATTTCTGCCTGCCACGTGCAGCCAAGTGTTTTGAGATGCAGATGATCGAAAGTTTTCTATCACGTATTTACTGTTTTGATTTATTTTCCTTATGCAGTTAACTTTTTATTCTTGTTGTTTTTCTTTATGGTAGTGTTTTATGTTTTTAATGTAGTGTGCCCGTCAGGATTTATTCAATGGTGTCGCTTTTCCACCAGCTTGACACCTGGATGTGAATAAATTCTGATTGATTTTAATGAGATAAGTTGTTTGTGTTGTTCTACACATATTTTGTCACAGTGCTGATTTGACAGAGCCAGTGTCAAACTTTTTAATTGCCTTCAACGGTTATTCTGTAGAGATAATAGTAAAGTTTACTACTCTGCAGAATAATCCCTATTTTTGAGACTGATTCTGCTGTTAAAGTTATCGTTTTCCTGGTTAGAGCCCAGGTGGTGCCCCGATGATTAATTCATTTTGATAATTCAATTTGATAAATAGTCTACTTTATTAATTATTAATAATTGTTGAATAAAATGATTAATAACTCTTGATAACTGAAACAGCGCAATCGCTATGGCACAACACCCCAAAAATGCGACTTATACTCCAGCGCGACATATATGTATTTTCCTTCTTTATTATGCATTTTATGGCTGGTAGGGGTGGGTTAAAAATATCGATATATCGATATTTTATCGATATGCATGTGTAGGAACGATTATCGATACATAAATCCAAGTATCGATTTAAAAAAAAAATTATAAATAAATAAATAATTAATCCCGATTTTATCCCCCATTTTATCACCCCGTGCTCCTACCTAAGTCAGTCCTGGGCATTGCTCCATCTACCAACCCCGGGAGGCCCTGCACTGAGCTCAAGTCTCCTCCTTACTTGAGGAGTGAGCAGGCTGCTTCTTTTCACCAGGCAGGGTGGGGTTTCTCTGGCCGGACGTGGCGCGTGGAAGGATCATGTTATTCCCTTATTGTAACCAGAATATCGTTATCGAATCGTATCGTATCGGGACCTAGTGTATCGGAATCGTATCGTATCGGGAGGTCAGTGATGATACCCAGCTCTAATGGCTGGTGCGACTTGTACTGCGACTTATAGTCCGGAGAAAACACCTAAAGCCAAGATTTAAAAACAAAACAGAGCATTCAACTGTTTCCCAGCAAGGATGGGCTGCATCCCGACGGAATCAACGATCAGCTCAAACATAAGTACTTCTCAATGGAGAGGGAACTTTGGTAAGAGGTGTTTTAAAGCATTTGCAGTGTATAATATTGTAAGAGCATTCTGGGAGTTTGGGGATATCTTTTCAAGGTCAGAACCAACAATCCCCCAAGATATGTTATCTGAACGAGGTTAAGAAAGGAGCTTTATCCTTTTCCAACCCTGGATGTTTCTACATTACATTTTAGCGATATGGACAAACACAGCCGTAGCAGTTTTCTGCAGAGGCTGGACTCGCGCTACGGACAGCAGAGAAATGCTTTGAATCTTTTCGCTCTTGTGAAATTTTCAAACTGAAATCAGTCAAATTTGAATGCCATATTTATCAGTGACATTAACAATCTTGGCCTCAGCTGATGCAGGTGAAATTATGATATTACGTTCCATAATCCATACAATAAATCAATAATTCAGTTTCTTAACCCTGGTGCTGTCTTCGGGTCAAGGAAGGAGGAAGAGAAGAAGGGACGAAAGAAGAAAGGAAGAATGAAAAGAAGGAAATAAAGAAGGAAGGAAGGAAGGAAGGAAGGGAAGAAGGAATGAAGGACGGAAGGAAGGAAGGAAGGAAGGAAGGAAGGAAGGAAGGAAGGAAGGAAGGAAGGAAGGAAGGAAGGAAGGAAGGAAGGAAGGAAGGAAGGAAGGAAGACAGTACACGGGTTAAATTAAGTCGTATCTGTATCTCCAGTCTTCCAGTTCTTACCGGAGCTGCATTTTTATACATTTCTCATGTGGAATTCAGTTTGATCAAGTTCAAAACTGCGTGGGTGGTGTTAAGTCCTCAATGGAGAATAAATTACCTTCCCAGTAGATCATTGATAGTTTGAGACGCAGTTTGAAGGGAGTAAACACATTTAGTTACCACAAGTTTTTTTTTTCATCCCGAGAGAGCGCTTTTACATATCAAGGAAGTGGTTCAGTGACACGCGGCGAGGTGCCAAACAAGCTGGCAGGAGCGCTGCCTTGGCACCGGCGCCGCGGCATTTACCCGTTAGACGCTAGATGATGTGGCTGCCGCATTTATTCACATGCCATGTGTCATCCCTGGATGTCTTCATAAACCTGACAGCAGCTATGTGTATGAAATTAACAATTAAAAAAAAAAAAAACGTCTTACTGATTTCAATGTCACCTTAAACAGCGGAAAAGGCGAAACGGTCCAGAAATATATGACTGTTCTGGTAGAAATTGAGGTTTTGGAGGCACCAGATGGAGAAATTACCAGCCTTTGGTTTGACACACCTGCTCCATTTCAGAGCAGGGGGAGATGTGGAATAATAAAATTCAAATTGCCAGACGAAGAACGAGCTCCACCGAACTTCACCAGGTGGATTAGAGATGTCATGCATTTTTTGAAAATGGAGAAAATCAGAACCTTAAAGGCTCCTCGCAAAACTGTAGGAAAATCTGGGCTCCCTTTTTAGAGTATTATGAGAGTTTACAAACAACAACTAGAATATATATATTCTTAGAGTGAGGCAGCGGCTTCCCCTCATAATATCCTTCATTATTAGGGCCCGAGCACTTACAGTGCGAAGGCCCTGTTGTATCTGTAGGAGATGTTCTCGTTTTTATTTTTCAGATGAAATGAGGGCCTTTTTTCCCCCTAAACGTGCCCCAAAAGTCACCAAATTTTGCACCAAGCCAGGCCTGGTGATAAATTTGATATTTCATGGTTTGCATTAATGGGCGTGGCCTAATGGCTCAACAGCGCCCCCTAGAAAACTTTGTGCCTCAAGCCCCACAATACGGTTTGACTAACATGCATGAAAATCGGTACACACTTGTATCATGTCACCACTTAAAGAAAAGTCTCTTGGCGCCATGGCCGAAACCGACAAGGAAGTCGGCCATTTTGAATTAATCCTGTAATTTTGGCGCAATTTATGCCATTCCTTTGTCCGTTAAGGCGGCCCGAACCGTAACGTGCACCCAGGTGTGTTATACATCAAAATGTGCGTCTCCGTCCTGCGGCGATGCACATTACTTTTCTCAGTCAAAAGTGTTACCGTGGCGACGATAGACGCCAAAAAGCGCACCCCTCCTTCTTCTGATTGGTCCATATTTGATAGTTCCTACTTTCTGCCATAACTTTTGAATGGTTTGACATAGAGACTCGTGGGTGGTGTCATCGGACTCGGTTTTGACTCCTTCACCTTAATTGGTGCAAATTAGCCCCGCCCCTTCATCTGATTGGTCGATATCTGATAGTTCCTATTTTCTGCTATAACTTTTGAATGGTTTGACATAAAGAGTCATGGGTGATGTCATCGGACTTAATTTTGAGTCCTTGACCTTTATTGGTGAAAATTGCACGCGAGAGGGCCAGTTCATCGCTGCTTGCAGCTTTAATTATTTTTGCAATTTAATTGTACACCCTCCCCCTTTTACCCCTTTTCTTTCCTCTTTCTTTCTTTTTTTTCTTCTTCTTTACACTGGAATATTGTGCTATACTGTATTATGCTCCTTCTGTAATCCTGGGTTGTACAACAACCTCAATGGACAATCATTTTTATTACATCTGGACTCAAAGGGACAATGGGGATTGTTGGGAGGGATAGTTGGGTGAGGGATCTTGTATACTTGTAAGTATTTGAATATTACAGCCATACTATGCTTGTATTCTCTATAACCTGTAACGCTGTAAACATATGTATATTGCTTAATGTAAAACCAATAAAAAAATTCTAAAAAAAGACTTGAAATAATAGATCTGGGAAGAAATATCACAACATCTGATGTACATATGGGGATATTGTGACAAAATGTGAATGCCTTCATGTGCAATTACTGTTTTTACCGTGCAATACTTTCCCCAGCCTATCTGTGCAATATTCCACCATATATGTAAATATGTGTAATTATCTGTAGAAAGGATCTCAAGTCTGACTTTGACTATTTAAAAATGCACCTTAACCTTTTTATATCATTCATATTTCTTGTATCTGTTTGCACTGTCTTGCACTGGAAAGATGCTGCTGCTTTTAATCTCAATGTACCCATGAATACTGACAATAAAGTGTTCTGTTCTATTTCTGTCCCCAGATCATATCTGGAATAGTGAGTGTTTACTTGAAAACAGGCCCGAGGACAAACAGCAGTGATCTCGTCTGGAGGGACGATAAAACAACTCAGCGACGTGAATCCGTCCCACCTGGGACTTTTACTGGGAGCTTTTACTGGGAGCTTTTACTGGGAGCTTTTACTGGGAGCTTTTACTGGGAGCTTCACACCTCGTCTGTGACAGAAACCCATATCACAATAACGTCTACCATCAGCAGGGTTGCTACCTGTCCCTTGAAACACGGAATTATTACATAATTGGGAATTAAAAGTTGCGTTCCGTATTGAACCAATACGGAACGCAGTTTATTCCGTATTTCACAATTGTCCAATGCACGTCTGTCAAACTCGCACACACATGAACAACGAACTACAACGTAACAGCAACAACATGTTGGTTCGCTCTCTGTTATTTATTGATGTCATAATATACAGGTGAAGGTTGGAAAATTTGAATATATTGCAAAACTTCATTTGTTTCAGTAAATTCAACTAAAGATTAAACAAATATATTTCCCACTACATATAAAGTGAGATATTTCAAGCAATTTGTTATAATTTTGGTGATTATGGCTCACAGTTTATGAAAACCCCAAATAAAAAATCTCAAAAAATTTGAATATTTTATGAAATCAATAAACAATTCAAATCATCAAAATTATAACAAATAAAGGCTTAAAAATATATTGCTTTGCATATAATGAGACTATGTAATGTGGACATACGTAGCATAGGCTATTTCAGTTGCTAGTATGGTTGTCTGTACAGTCATGTAAGTTCAATGCTATTAAAGCACTTTAAACTTTCAATCAAAGCATTTTGTTTTTTCATATAAAATAAATACATTTCTATGCAGTTTAGAAGTTTTAGGGACGTCCCTTTTTTTTGGCGCCTGCGCTGCTGAAATCGGGCCGTCCCTTATTTCTATTTCTGAAAGGTGGCAACCCTAACCACCAGAATGCAGGATAAACGAGTAAAATCCAAAATAAATGGCAAATTCAGCTTCCGGCATCTCTGATACGAGTGAATTGGGGAACATGATGTTTTATTAACCCTTGTACTGTCTTTGGGTCAAAATGACCTAATTCTCCTGTTCCTTCTTTCCTCCTGCTCTCTCCTTCCTTCTCCCTCCCTTCTTTTCTCCCTTCCTTCCTTCTTTTCTCCCCTCGTACATTCTTTCCTTGTTTTCTCCTTTCTTTCTTTCATTCTTTTTCCCCTTCCTTCCTTCTTTCCTTCCTTCCTTCCTTTCTTCTTTCCTCCCTTCCTTCCTTCTTTTCTTCACTCGTACTGTACATTCTTTCCTTGTTTTCTCCTTTCCTTCCTTCATTCTTTTTTTCCCTTCCTTCCTTCTTTCCTTTCTTCCTTCTTTTCTCCCTTATTTCCTTCCTTCCTTCCTTCCTTCCTTCCTTCCTTCTTTTCTTCACTCGTACATTCTTTCCTTATTTTCTCCTTTCCTTCCTTCATTCTTTTCTCCCTTCCTTCCTTCTTTTCTCCCTTCCTTCCTTCTTTCCTTCTTTTTTTCCTTCCTTCTTTCCTTCTTTTTTTCCTTCCTTCTTTTTTTCCTTCCTTCCTTCCTTTCTTCCTTATTTCCTTCCTTCCTTCCTTCTTTTCCCCCTTCCTTCCTTCTTTCTTTCATCCCTTCCTTCCTTCTTTTCTTCACTCGTACATTCTTTCCTTATTTTCTCCTTTCCTTCCTTCATTCTTTTTTCCCTTCCTTCCTTCCTTCCTTCCTTCCTTCCTTCCTTCCTTCCTTCCTTCCTTCCTTCCTTCCTTCCTTCCTTCCTTCCTTCCTTCCTTCCTTCCTTCCTTCCTTCCTTCCTTCCTTCCTTCCTTCCTTCCTTCCTTTTTCCCTTTCTTCCTTCTTTTCTCCCTTCCTTCCTTCTTTTCTCCCTTCTTTCCTTCTTTTCTGCCTTCCTTCCTTCTTTTCTCCCCTCCTCCCTTCTTCCCTTCCTCCTTCCTTGACCCAAAGACAGCACAAGGATTAAAAGCAGCAAGTGAAACCAAACAGAAGCAGTTCCTTGTGCAGCATCAGAACTTCCTGTTATGTGGTTGCAGCTGGAAACAGCAACCCCAGCTCCTTGAGCAGCATCAGTAGTAGAACCAGCAACCCCTGCCTTGCTTCATAACACTGTCGAGGTTGGTAACTCATCCCTTGATCCATACAAACTGAATTAATCTATTCCTATTAACGCTGGCATGATATATTAATTAGAGCTGTGTAATCGCTGCCGGATTTAGTCTGTAATAAATTCTAAATATATTCGCATTTATTAGAACTTAAAATGTTTTCAATCAATAGAGGGGCTGAATTAATGCAGTATGAATAATATATAAGTCAAGCAGACAAGCAGACTTTTCTTTTTTTATCTTAAATAACTTCTTCATTTTTTCTGGTGCCATTTGGCCGTTGTCTGCTGTCAGAATTAATCACCGAGCGTTGCATTAAGGTGCGAGTAATTATAGCCCGCTGAAGATAATAAGGTGACCGTCCAGACAAAGTTGGCCCGTGTGCTCTTTCATGTGGTCGATGTTTGACGTGAAAAAGACAATATTTCCAGCCCATAAATTTCCACAAGCCTCTGTAAACTTTGATATTAATTTGGAGGCGAGCTGAAGTTAGAAGTGTCTGTCTGTCTGTCGTGTTCAGCAGATAAAACAAGCACACAATCTCTGGCTGTTAATACAATGACCGTACCTCTAAGAAAAAGTGATTTTTCCAACGAGTATGCAGAGATATGTATCAAAGACTCCCGGGAACTTTTTTAATGAGATTCATGAGATTAGGAGAAAAATATTTATTCAAAAGATACCAGTAATTCATTACGGAAAACGCTTGCATGTGTCCTGCATGTTCATTATATTCAGACCTGATTTTAAGAAGTCAGAATTTCTTTTTGAGGGCAGCTTTGTTTACTGCTGCAGTGACACACCCCAAAGCTGCAAAGCTTGACATTTCAAACTTGCTATTTAGTCCAAATGAATTAAACCAAATTATGATTTAGCCCAGCTTCAGTTTCCTTTGCCGTCTCCAATATCTTGTCTTAATGAAAGCGTGCTTTTTTACCCTCTTTGAGTCAATGTTCATTTCTGAACAACTTCTCATTGGTGCTGCAGTCACAGGTGCCAATACTTCAATTAGGGCTTTCTGATTAACTTTGAACGTTGGCATCCGGTCCAAAGTTACAGTCCTGTGCAGAAGTTAGAGCCTCATCTTTTCATGTTTTTGAAAACAAACAGAAAAATTGATTTGATTTGAAGATTTTTAGTTAGTTTTAATAAACTTACTACGGCGTAGGTTACGGCGCACGGCGCGCGTTGCCGCGTAACCTACGCCGTAGGCTCTGCGTTGGTGTAACGTGGGACCATAAATCAGCCTTTATTCTGGCGAGGTTTGAAAAAGACTTCACAACAACGGGCAAATGAGTGATTATGTACATTCACCGAGTGAATATTATGAAAGTAAAATATATATTTCTCGCTAGAAATGTAATCAAAACGCATTTTTATGCATTTTTATAGATTTTATTCACTAAGAAATAAGAAATGTCCGCCATGTTTTTTTTTATTCAGTCAGCAAATGATGACGAAAAGCATTCTGGGAAATTTTTCATTTTTTCAGGCCCTGGTGTGCTAGTGAGCATCTGAAAACCCTCGCTGTGAAGGGCTAGATTGATACACACTAGCCCTCGTTATGTCCACTCCCCCTGGATGCAAAGAGGAATTGGGACACCACTACCCTCACGGGAACGCGCAAAATTTAGGGGTAGGGCTGAAAAGTAGGGGTAGTGGGTGTATTGGGACTGGCCCTTACATTACCATTACTTTACTATAATACTACAATATAATAGAGAACAATAGACAGCAATGGTATAACAATATACTTGAATAACTATATAAGAGTAGATATGCTATATATACTAGTTCCTATATTTACCCCCAATTATATACATACAAATTACTATAAATCTATATATCCACATATCTACATATAACTATAAATCAATGGTTGAAAAAATGAAGAAAAAAAAAATGAAACCAAAAACACATAAATGTAGTGATTTCAGTATAAAGTAATTACATCCTCAGAATAAACAAAAGGAAAGTCATCCGGGTTATACTAAGTACTCCATTACTGCTTCAAAAGGATTTGAAAAGGGTTCGTTGCAGCTGATAACCTCTATAAAGCCTGACAGTTTAACACAAGTCTGTTAAGTTTGACCCAATGCCAAGTGGGAGAGACATAACTAAAGTACTTAAGGAGCAATTGCTGCTTCACATCAATCTGAAAAGTTTTCTAAAAGTATTTCCAAACACTTTGGAGTTCAGTTTTCATTGGAGGCTGGGAAGTATTCAAGGCAGCTGCCAATCATCCCACCAGTGAACGCTGAAACAAATTGGCCTCAAGGTCAGACAATGCTCCGAGAATAAAATATCTTTTTTAAGAAGAAAGTGCTTCCAGGCCTCACTGAGCATGTTTCATGTCCATTTGAGTTAGAAGAGGAGGGATTAGCTCTGGTTTAGGTTGGAAGAGATGCCCAACGGAAGACGGTTATTCCGTCTGAAAAGAACACGGAAGCAGAACCGAGGTCTGCAAAATGATATCTTACTTAACCACATTTTCTATGGACCGATTTGACCAAAGTGGATTAATTTGGCTTTTGTGCTCAGTGCTATGTTTGGTGGAAAGCAACCTCCAACCCACTGTCAGGCATGTCGGTGGGGGGGTGTCGATCGTGTTTCTAAACACACAAAAAGGACCGAAACAGTGGCAGGCTACTAGGCCTGTGTTTAATTCATGCATGTGTTAGTGTGTTAGAAACTATCAAACTATGAACATGGCGTTCAAGAGTAGCAGTCGCGTTAACAAAGCGCTGGTTTTGAAAACTCCTTAAATCTCGTATCCGGTCCCATTTCGGGTTCAGAAACGACGGCAAGAAAGGTGAGCTGGACAAAAGCAAAGAGATTTGTGATGTGGCATTGTGACACCGTGGCTGACCTGAAACTCCAGCCTCCTACCCCGTGCAGGGGCCACACCTTGGAACTGGCTTCAACAAAGACTTGAACCATCGGAATGCCATATGAAGAAGTTCCTGACTGACTGATATGTTAATACCAACTCATTTGGCCACAGACGAGAACATCCTATGGGGTAATTTACAACTTAGTGACAGTCATGCCAAATGCCCGATAACGGCATTTGGCCACAGATCACATCTGACTGTAAATTGCTTTTGTCTCTCACTTGGCTTGTTTATTCCTGCCTTTTGTACTTTGAACTTATTGTATAAAATGTCATGATTCCAACCACTCTGGGTCAGCACACCAACCCAGACACGCTCTGCGTAGGTCTGCTCACCGCCGGCTTACTGAATAAAACTCACTACACCACAGCGGACTTCTGAACTGGATTTTATATTATTCTTCGACATTTGCAAGGAATGCCAAAAGGAAGTGAACTACTGCGGTAAAACGACCAACCACCGAGATCTCAGGTCCGAGCCGTCCACCGGACCGAGACAGTTTAAATTTAAGCAAACTCTACAACTACCAGCCAATTCTACACATCTCTTATGGCATTTTTCCACTAGTAGTTACTCAGCTCGGCTCGCCTTGCCTCGATTTGGTTCTTTCGCACTATAGCTGGGAGGGAATATGCCAAAACTCATAAAGATTGTGCACTTTGGGAAAAGTTTTTGATATTTGGCATGGTGTTAGGTATGAAGATAAGGTTTTCAAACAAATTGGGACGGCCCCCAAGTGGCCAGTTTGGAGAAAATTCAAAATGGCTCCCACCAAAAAAAAGACCAAAGGTCATATCTCAGCTTCTCTTAGTCCTAGATTGTTGTATATTGTCACTTTCTCCACTTTTCTGATGCTAGGAATTCAATTCTGAGATACATTTCCTATTTCAAGGTCATGTTGAAGGTAAAATCTAATTTTCAAGGTCATTTTTTTTGCCCAAAAAACTCTATCTCTAGAATTAAGTCACATAGAAAGATTATATAGGGCTCTAGATCCCTATTTTCACCCCCAAGGATGCAATTTTCTGTTTCATGGACAGGTCACTATCGCTGTAGTATCAATAATCTAATTGGGTGAGCATTATGGCGGTACAACAATCTATGACAAATCATCATCTTCAATCATGGCCAACAATCTAAGACTAAGAGAAGCTGAGATATGACCTTTGGTCTATTCGGTGGGAGCCATTTTGTATTTTCTGCAAACCGGCCACTAGGGGGCTATCCCAATTTCGGCAGCAGAAATCTGTTTGGTGATCCAACTCTGAGGGTCAGATGTTCATAAACCTGGTGCTGAGGAGAGAATTAAAAAGGGATGTAGACGGAGATAAGGAACGATCAGATCTACCAGGAGCTCTGTCACTTCATAGCTGCTCGCGGCTCCAGCTGACTTTTCAGCAGCAGAGACAAACTAAAAAAAATTAAAAAGCGTTGCAGCTTGAAGCTTCTCTCACTCTCATTTTTTAACTTGATATCAAACACAAGTCACAGACCCAGCAGCACATCTATCATCTCCTCCAGGTTCTACATCTTTAGTGTTGTTGTCTTCTTCATTTAGATCACACAATCAAATACGTCACAGCAGCTTCGCTCCAACCTCCTACTTCTGCTCCAGGTGCTGGATTGTAGTGGAAAAGAAACCAGGCCGAGCTGAGATGAGTAGAGCCGAGTGGGACTAGTGGTAAAGTGCCATTAGAGGGTTAAAGTAACGGAACCAAACTACGTCCTGGGGTCTCGCAAACATCGGTCTGAAGAAGTAATAAACATGCACCAGTCGTTCAAAGAAAATGTGAAAGATAAGCATCATATTGTTATATTTTTTCATAAAGCACCAGGTTAGTGTCCCAATTGCAGATACAGAAATCTCTGGCGTCCTCCGTTTGCTGCCCTGGATCTGTTTGGTAATTCTGCCCCAGACGATGTTTGCTGTCAACTTTCTGGGAGCTGATTGGTCCTTACAGCATCATTAGCTGCCAATACTTGCTGTTGAATCTCAATATAATGCTAGTATTAATATGATGCATAACTACACAGTCATGTTATTCAGGTATCAGCTCAAAAAAATGTTTTAATATCACTAACCCAAATCGTTATCAAATTAAATCGATTCTGAATCTTAAGACTGGGAATCAAATCGATTCTTGACATTTGAATGGATCCCCGGCCCTGCAGGCCAGAGCTCGTCGACAGATCTGCTTCTTCAGCTTATGTGCAAGTACAATCCAAGAGCATCTTTCAAACATCGCCTCACCTCTCAGGTCGGACTTGGATTGCTCACATTTTTAGGTCAATCATCGATGACAAAAGCTTGACTTTGAGGATGCTGCGCCGCGGCTCCGCGGGCAGCGAAGATAAACTGCCATCCTGATAGGAAATCCATCTCTTTTTTTTCCTGGACATGTGAATTATTGCCAAACACCATGACAGTGTTTGTTTTTAATGTTTTCCCAAAGGTCAATGAAAAGCATCCACATTTCATTCTTAAACTAATGACATCCTGCTGGAAGGGAAGATGGAAGACTCGCCGCTGTGGGCAGAAAAGTTGCTCCTTTTGACAACCACAAGGTCAAGGAGGAAGATACAGTGCAGACACGAGGACGGATGGACCCCGGCAGCTCCGACTGCTTTATCTCCACTATCTCTTTCTTTCTCCCGTCAACATAAACTTACAACAACTGTATATTCATCCGTCTTAGGCAGAGCTGGGTAGAGGAGCCAAAAATTGTACTCCAGTAAAAGTACAGTTACTTCAGAATAATATGACTCAAGTAGAAGTAAAAAGTAGTCATCCAAATAATTACTTGAGTAAAAGTAAAGAAAATACTAAAAAAACTACTCAAGTACTGAGTAACTGTTGAGTAACATCTGATTTATTTTTTTAACACAACCATTCAAACAGACAAAAGTACAAAATAATCATCTTCAGGCAAATTAAATCAATAAAATAAAATTAATACAAAATAGCTTAAATTAAAATAATCTTAAAGTAAATTCAAGTACTTTAATAAATAATACAAATAAAATAACAGAATAAATACAAAAATAAATTAAGGCAAACAATGAAGACACTGCATACTGTTCTGCGTCTGCATGGTGAGCGTTACTGATGAGTGACATTTTCGATTAATTTTATCTGTAGACAATCCTGTCCCGCCGACTGAGGTTCAATATGGTCACGTGACGAGACTACACGGCATGTGACTGTGAAACACAGTCACATGGTAGAGCCTGGCGGACCCCTCTCTCTCCCGCTCTGACTAAAGCCTGATTTATGGTTCTGCGTTAAATCGACGGCGTAGCCGCCGGCATAGCTGCCGCCGTAGGTTACGCGGCGGCGCGCAGCGTACCATGTGCGTCGCCGCGTAACCTACGCCGTAGGGTACGTGAATCAGCCTTCAATAAATGCGCCCCTCTCTCTGAGAGAGAGAGATTGACGCGAACGTGGAGGGGATAAAAGAAAAGTAATGAGCTCAATGTAGATTAATGTAGCGGAGTAAGAGTAACAGTTTCTTCTTCACAAATCTACTCAAGTAAAAGTAAAAAGTACAGTGATTCAAAACTACTCCTAAAAGTACAACATTTCCCAAAACTTACTCAAGTAAATGTAACTCGTTACTACCCACCTCTGGTCTTAGGCCACGTTTCCACAGAGCCGAGTATTTACAAAAACGTATATTTCCCCCTCTACGTTTTGAAAAATACAATAATTTACACAAACCCGCATAAATACGCTGTTAAGGTGCTATGAGCAGCCAAACCTACAGGGGGCAGTGTAACGAGAAGATAAAGTCATGCTAGCCAATCAGAATCCTGGAAAAAAAACATCATTAAATGACACAAGTAACTTCCAGTTACTTCCAAGATGAACGGGAGTCTTTAGTTTGGAGTGACAGAAGTGGAGTTACTTTTAAGTGTGACTTTAGAATATAAAACAAGTAAAATAGAAGAAAATATTAACGGTGGCCAAACAGATTGTAAACACAGGTCGCACACTGACGACGTTACTGTCGCATAATGTGACGTTCTGAAGCCTAAGTGTGCTTTCACAGCAGTACCGTTTGGAGCAGTTGTTCCGGAACAGGGAACGTTTCCCCCTAAAGATCGGAACGTTTGGTATATGTGAACACAGCAATCGCGCTCTGAAACGGCACAAAACAAGCGAGCAGAGATCTCCTAGGAGAGGTGGTCTCGGCCCGATTCCATTCCGGACCTGAAACGGTTAATTTTTTTTATTTGTAGTGAGAACATAATCTACACAGCAACCGACACAACTACATTCATTGTGTATGTGCGACTGCGGCGCAAGGAGTCGTTGCAGCCTCCACCTCCTTCTCTCCTATTGGACGTGCTGAGATGTTGTTCCAGCGTGGCACGGTGAAATTAAAACATGTTCAATTCGGGCAGGGTTTTCACAGCGCAAACGCCGTGGCAGGCGCCCTCTCACCCGCCGCTGAGCTCCGCTCTGCACCGGTAGAACATAAATTAATGGGTAAAGCCTAAATTATGGTTCTGCGTTAAATCATCGCAGAGCCTACGCCGTACCCTACGCCGTAGGCTCTGTGTTGGTGTAACGCGGAACCATAAATCAGCCTGAAGACGACTGCGGTCTGCGCTGCGCTGAAAGGGGCGTGTTGTTTTTCCCGGGGTACAGAAGAGGAAACTCCTTCCGCGTTCATTTGACCAATCAGAGAGCAGCTGGTTCGTGCATGGCATCTGTTAACAGCTTTGAAACGGTACAGACGTTTGCCTTGTGAACACAAACGAGAAACAGAACAACTGTATCGATTTAGCCCCTGAATCGGAACAAAACAAACGGGCCATAGGTGTGAAAGCACCCTAAATGTCCGTTTCCCTGTTTACAAGCAAACGTGAAGACGGAGTTTTTGCAAATCTCCACTTTGGCCAGAGTTTTCAGAAATGATCGTTTTCGGTGACTTTAAGCTTCGTTTTCGTGTAAACGAACAGCCAAAACACATGAAAACACCACCGTTTATGCTACGTGTAAACAGGGCCTTACTTGGACAAAAATCTGGTGTTTTGAATGTAAAGAGGGAAAGGGAGACGGCGCTAAAGCGGGGGCGTCCAACAGGGAGGTAAACCTGAGCTCCACTTCCCTCTCTTATTGATGCGTTAACACAATTAATTAAACTCCAAGCATCCTCCTGTGGGATTCCCAGAATTAAATTCTACTACAGACAGATGTCCAACTTGAAAATTGACCAAATGCAAATCTAGAAATGAATCTTCTGTGCATGAAAATGAGAGCATCTGCAGAGGAACCCAGCGGAGCGGAGCATGTGCTCACCGTCGGCCCTCTCAATTTAGAAGTGACCCTCAGCGAATATTTTACTTCATTTAATATCTCATCGGGCATTTCTTCTTTTCCTTCGGCTTCGAGGGGAAAAACACGCCAGCCTTTCTGCAAATATATGTAAATGAAATGGATCAGTTGGCGGGCTAATTATTAATGTGCCATAACTGAGTAAAAGATAATTGTGCTGACTGTGTTGGAATAACTAACAGCTGCATTTAATGGAACATTTAATTGCACTTAAATTGTTTCCCAGAATAAGCAGTTTGTGATGTTTCACAGACGCTGTGGATGGGACCACTTTATCGTATCACGACAAGTTTTTACTTCCCCTTCCAGGCATGCTTTCGGATGTTTTCTAACTCTCCAAATGCTTCTATAGAAGTAAAACCAGTACTGGAGTTGAGGGGGGATGAGGGGGGGTGGCATCCCCCCCTGAAATAAAAACGGTCCAAATCATCCCCCTGTAAAACTGACATCCCCCCTTTCCATCCCTTATGTCATTTCATCAATGAATGTAGTTTTACTGCTATTTCAACATTTAGAGTCATCACCAGAAAAATAACAACAGAAAAATAACTTATTTCACAATTTCCACCTGTTTCAAGTAAATTTTCACTTGAAATAAGTAGAAAAATCTGCCAGTGGGACAAGATTTATCTTCTTATTACAAGCAAAAAAATCTTGTTCCACTGGCAGATTTTTCTACTTATTTCAAGTGAAAATCTACTTGAAACAGGTGAAAATTGTTGTTTTTTCCAGTGATGAGTCTTGTTTTAAGTGTAATGAGATTTTTTTACTAAAATGAGACATTTTAACTAGAAATAATACAAATATTCTTGTTAAGATTTTGAGTTTTTGCAGTGATCCATTTTACTTATCCTGTGAAGGACAGAGTCATATTGATAAGTTCAGAAAAGTGTTTTTTATTGTTGTGTTTTGATGTATTTGATGTAAGTCCAGTGGATATTTAAAGCTTACAGAAGGCTGCATTTAACTGCTGCTATGTCATTCCTGCAGTATTTCTGCAGCTGTTTTGGTCAGTGCTATTATTTGTAATATATTATATTATTTGTAATCAGCACAAATTATCTGTCCCCATATGATAAAATCCACCATCCCCCCTGATTTTTTTTTACAACTTGAGTACTGAGTAAAACCGAGAATATCCCCCTTTTATCAAAGTTCTCTCCCTCTCGATGTCTCTTTTTGGCTCACTGACTGTTCAGAACCAGTGTTGATGATATCAGACTCTCATGACAGTTATGAACTTAGTAAAGAGTATGGAAGCAATTCTGTATCATAATTCAAATTAAAATGGATTAGCAAAAAGGATTTTTCATATTTTTATATGCAAACTGCAATTTGTAGAAGGTCCCTAAATTAGCCTCATACAGCAAGTTGCATATTGACATCAACGTCCTTTGTGCAGTTTAGTCTCGTTTTGACGACAATGGGCTTGTAGCTTGTTGTCTATGTTTCAGTGGTTGGATGGAGGCCACTTTTATGCGTTTACGTCTCTTTATTTAGGAGTTATTGACCGCAGAGTTGGGAATCTGCAAATAACTGTCCAACTGTTACACTTTTCGCGGGGCGGGCATGAAAATGAAGAAGCAATGTTCTTTTCTTTATCATTTTATTTAAGTCACAGAATGAGCAAAGGTGAAGAAGAAAATGAAAATGAAGTTTGGAAAAGTTCATATTAATTAATTTTTTTTCACACATTTTCAACAAAATGAAAATGCCGTTTGGATGATTTATTATCTTATTTATGAGTCAAAAATGCAGCTTCATTTTGTAAATGAAAAAGTATTTCTGCTAATACATTCGCAAATTTGAAATTGAATTTTTTAACACTTTTTACAAGATACATTTTTCAAAATTAAATCTTAAATGTCCTTTACTTTATTATTTTAATTAAGTCACAGAATAAGCTATGGTGAAGAAGAAAAGGAAAATGCAGTTTGGAAAAGTTCATATTAATTTTATTTGAGTCAAAAATGCAGCTTTATTCTGAAAATGAAAAATAATTTTTGCTAATCCGTTTTAATTTAAATTATGGTACAGAATTACTTCCATGAGAAGAACTTCAGACTTTTATTATCATTGTACGAGGCTTACAACGAGATTAAAGCAGCATGGAGTGGTGTTTTCCTTCAAAATGTTTAAGTAAAAAGAAAAGTATAAAATGAAATAGTACAAAAGGTGCAAGGACATCTGCAAACTGAAAAAAAAAAAAAAACTTCCAGTGGTTTGGCAGTATTTTCGTCCACAAACTCATGCAAATTTATTCCAGTCAAGTTTACTGGTTCCAGCTCCCTTTTGTAACCTTTTTAGATGTTTTTTCCAGCGTTGCACCTGTTTTAGTAACAACAGCCGTGCAAACACTCAGTCAAGCAAATTCACTTGTTTTTTTAATGTTTCTAAAACGTATCATAAGCACCGGATGCAAACTCTACCTCGTGTATAAACACATTTTAATTCAGTTAAATAATGATACTTTAACCCTCAATAGGTAAATTATATAAAATCAGATATTAATTCATAAAAGTATGTTTTAAATTATTTTAGATATCCATTACGTCTCTGTGTCTTGAATGAGTTAAACTTGAGTTCACGTTTCCTCTCATCAATCACTTTTCTTTGATTTTTACGGTTGAGCAGGTTTGCATTCCCCAGCGACGCCTGAAGGCATCGTTTCTGTCTGTGGACCCCCCCCCCCCAACACACACACACACACACACACACACACACACACACACACACACACACACACACACACCTAAACACACACACACACACATTCAGGGAAACAATGCATTTTATGAAATTGGCACCCAGACTATACGTCTATGTCAATTTCATAAAGGTTATCAAGGTGGAACGACTGCATGATGTAGTTGTTCCACCTTGAGAGCGGCACAGATAGCAAAGGAGAACCAGAAAAAGTACCATTTCTTTTTAAACTTCTGGGAGAGATAAGAGCCCGTGTTTGACAACTTATCAAGAGCGATCGGCTCACAGCAGCTACTTTTGGTTTTACTAGTTTTTCTGTTATTTTTTAATAGTCGATGATACAGCAGGGTAACAGTTATTCACCCGCAGGAACACGCACCTTTAGTCCAGGGGCCAGAACCAAAATGTCACTGGTCAGCACTCAAGGTGACCAAACTTACTTATAATTTTTGAAAAGATCCATGTCTGTAGATGATATTTTGGTACGATAACCCTTCCTGAGTGGCAGCTGGATCATAGTTATCAGCTCATGAAGTTAAAACCCCCTTCAGAAAGTTACATTTTAGATGCTGCTGCATATCCTGGTTTAGACTCATGTACAAGATATCTGTCAATGTTCAGAGGTGTCAAATACCCAAGTACAAATACTTCGTTACCTTACTTAAGTAGACATTTTGGTTATCTATACTTCACCGGAGTAATTATTTTTCAGACGACTTTTTACTTTTACTCCTTACATTTTCACACAATTATCTGTACTTTTTACTCCTTACATTTTAAAAACAGCCTCGTTACTCTATTTCATTTTGGCCTTTAAATAAAAACTATCCAGTTAAATTGCTCCATCCGGATAGAGTGAATTTGGTTGTGGTTGTTTCAGATGTTCTTGTCCAGTTTTGTTCTTACATCCGTTCCCTCAGATTCCTGCAACTAAACTTGGATGTACATTCCAATAAATGTTAGGATAAATGATAACATGAACATGAAGTTTGACTTTTTGCACCATTACAATACTTATAGGCAACTAGTCATCATATCTGCTGCTCTCTGAAACACATGTTAATGCTCAATAGTACACATATATGGTTCTTTAATATATTTGCATTATACTAAGATACATTCATTTTCAATGGCTTTTGTCCTTAATGGCTTTTCCCCCCTTACATTACTTTTACTTTTATAATTTAAGTAGTTTTGAAACCAGTACTTTTATACTTTTACTTGAATAAAAAACTTGAGTTGATACTTCAACTTCTGCAGGAGTATTTTTAAACTCTAGTATCTATACTTCTACCTGCAATGAATGTGAATACTTTTGACAACTCTGTCAATGTTTCACAATATTGTCTTTGGTATCATTTTAAATGGGACCTTCTAAGCATTCAGAAGGTCTAAGCATAGAGGTCACTGCAGCTCTTTAAACTATAAACAAGACACATTTTTACACAATTTTCGCCTAAAAGATATATATCTTTTAGCCCTGTGTTATCTAGGAAGAACAGAACCACAAAATACAAAAACTGGAATACTCACAGGACCATAAGGATTCAGGAAATGTATAATATACCCTGTTACAACCAAAAACGTAATAATGGCCAATAACGTAATAACTGCCAATAACGTAATAATTTTGGCCATTTCAAATGTAATACAGCCAATAGTGTAATAATGTGCCAATAATGTAATAAAACTTTTGAGCCAATAATGTAATAACTTTTTGCCGATAATGTAATAAGGCATTACATTATTGGCTGGTTATTACGTTATTGGCCTGGTATTAAAACATTATTACAAAATTATTACATTATCGGCAAAAAGTTATTACATTATTGACTCAAAAGTTTTATTACATTATTGGCACATTATTACACTATTGGCTTTATTACATTTGAAATGGCCAAAATTATTACATTATTGGCAGTTATTACGTTATTGGCCGTTATTACGTTTTTGGTTGTAACATCCCCCAAACTATATAATTGTCACAGGTCATTGTGAGCTTAAACTAGAAGAGCTTAGTTTAGTTTAGTTTAGTTTATTTAGCAAATACCATAAAAAATAACATCACACAAATAAGTGCAGTTAAAAGAAACTGTGCAGGGAGGAGCGAGCAAGCCAGTAGGCTTATGAGGAGCCCCCACCTAATAACATTTAACAATATAGTTATGAGGATACAAAATCATAACATAAAAATAAATAATACATCATAAAAATTGCATGCAGAACATGAATGAAAATAAAAAATTACTGTTGACCTATGATCACATGATCATGAAAATATGAGTATTATGCTGAACAAATGGCAACACAGAATATGAAGTACAAAAGAAACATTAACAGTGGGAAAAGCAAGAGCTTTCTTGACTACATTGTTGAATTAAATGTTCTCTTGAGCGACTTTTGAAGATGGATAGGGACCTACAATTGTTTGCAATCTGGTACCAACTATTCCAGACTTTGACACCTCTAAACCTAAACAAAAAGTGGCTTCTAGATTCCAGACAGCATCATTAGGCTCCTATAAAACTATAACAGCCACTAATGTCACAAACTGGTCTTTATCATGGAAATACAGGATAATACAGCTGACACTCAGGAAGGTTATCATAACAAAATATCATCTATAGACATGGATCTTTTCAAAAATTATAAGCAAGTTTTGTGACTTTGAGTGGTGCTGATATCTGGTCTGGAACATGGACTAATATATGTGGGATGGAAATGAATACGACCAGTGTTGTTAATGCTACTATCTTTCAATAAACACCAGGATTATTAGCAGTACTCAAGTTGTAAAGAAAAAATCAGGGGGGATGGTGGATTTTATCATATGGGGACAGATAATTTGTGCTGATTACAAATAATATAATATATTACAAATAACAGCAGTGACCAAAACACCTGCAGAAATACTGCAGGAATGACATAGCAGCAGTTAAATGCAGCCTTCTGTAAGCTTTAAATATCAAAAACACAACAATAAAAAAATAAAAAACACTTTTCTGAACTTATCAATATGACTCTGTCCTTCACAGGATAAGTAACATGGATCACTGCAAAAACTCACAATCTTAACAAGAATATTTGTCTTATTTCTAGTTAAAATGTCTCATTTTAGTAAATAAAATCTCATTACACTTAAAACAAGACTCATCACTGGAAAAAACAACAATTTTCACCTGTTTCAAATAGATTTTCACTTGAAATAAGTAGAAAAATCTGCCAGTGGAACAAGATTTTTTTGCTTGTAATAAGAAGATGAATCTTGTCCCACTGGCAGATTTTTCTACTTATTTCAAGTGAAAATTTACTTGAAACAGGTGAAAAATTGTAAGTAAGTAATAAGTAATAAGTTATTTTTCTGGTGTTATTTTTCTGGTGATGACTCTAAATGTTGAAATAGCAGTAAAACCACATTCATTGATGAAATAACATAAGGGATGGAAAGGAGGGATGGCAGTTTTACAGGGGGGATGATTTGGACCGTTTTTATTTCAGGGGGGATGCCACCCCCCCTCATCTCGAGTACTGGTTATTTGTGACATCCTGCAAAACAGAAGCATGCAACATCACTTGGAAGATTGTGACAACATTCGCCATCTCTCCCTACAAAGAACCAACCAATCCCAAAATAATTATTCAGAGTTATCTGAATTTCATAGGTTATACTAATCCTATGCAAAGAGGGCTTTAGCTGCGCTCCGGCAGGCGCTTGCAGGTCCGACTCCTGAGCAGAACGGAGGCAATTACCCGTTTTTTTGCAATGCAATGAAACATAATATAACAAGAAACACAACAAAGTACTCTGGATGTGGAGTAATTATGTAATAATATTGCTCTTTATGAAGAATAATGAGTCGGTTTGCAGATTTCGAGTCAACACTGATAACGACAAATGAAAAAAACGTCATATTCACTGTTTTCAACAAAATATTATCTCCAAAATACGACTTTGCAGGGAGTGAATAATTCATCCTCTAAACAGGATTTCATGTAGAAGCTTAATCTGCAAAATTGAGAGCTAACAAAGCAAATACAATTAACCTGATGAAGGGAAATGATCTCACAAATTGGCTATAAAAGAAATACCTGCATTATCAGATCATGTCATGTCTGCTGCAGCGTCGGGTGGACGGATCATTCCTTAATGGCGTGGAGGTTTGGCAGGGCAACACATCACTTAGCCTGTTAACATGTTCCCTGGCTCTAAGGCACATCTATTATTCAAAAATGCAAGGCCTTAATATTATTATAAGAGCAGTTAGATGAGAGCATTTTTACTGATGAAGATTCATCACCGCTGCAAAAATCCCACATATGAATAATTCCACAAAAACGGCATTAAACGTTACTTAAGAGTTTGTGTTGTCGGATGTTTGGGCAACAAAGGACTTCAAATTGCTGCTACTTTACTTTCCGCTTGCTGGAGGAGAGAAAAAGGAAGTACAAGACGGCATTAATGTTTCATGAAAAATCATTGCTCATCTCAAAATTGCCTCATTTGCTGCACCTTCAAGAATTGTCGTGCGCTTAATCACCGCGGCGCAGGAGATGGCTAAATCCCACATTTGCATCCCAGATTCGTTTTTTTCATCTTTTTTTTTGCCTGTTTATGCAGTACTTTGAGGATTCTGATGCCTGTTTTAAGACCACTTTGTTGCGATGGCTTACACTCTAATGTCGAGCAGAGAGGGATAAGCTTAAAGTATAAGCAAGAAAAAGGGAGAAGAAGAAGAAGAAAAGAGCATCAGAATGAGATTACTGCATGCCTTCAGAAAAGAGGGGGAAAAGGGAAGGGAAGGCAAGGCAGAGCCACGGGAGAGCAGAGGAGGAACCTCTGCGAGCGGAAAGTGCAATTTAATGCCGTGTGTGTGTTATGTTCACCGAGGAAAACTATTCTATTTTACAGAAAGAGTCAGTCACTTGAAAAGGAAACGAATCTGACTGTGTATTGGAATGTTCCATGTATGTTTGTTTTTTGCTTTAACCCTTTACTGTCTTTGGGTCAAAATGACCTAATTCTCCTTCCTTGTTCCCTTTCTCTTTTCTCCCTCCCTCCCTCCCTCCCTCCCTTCCTTCCTTCCTTATTTTCTTCCTTCCTTCTTTCCTTCCTTCCTTCCTTCCTTCCTTCCTTCCTTCCTTCCTTCCTTCCTTCCTTCCTTCCTTCCTTCCTTCCTTCCTTCCTTCCTTCCTTCCTTCCTTCCTTGTTTTATCCCTCCCTTCTTTCCTTATTTTCTCCCTTCCTTCCTTCCTTCCATCCTTCCTTCCTTCCTTATTTTCCCCCTCCCTTCCTTCTTTCCTTGTTTTCTCCCTCCCTTCCTTCCTTCCTTCCTTCCTTCCTTCCTTCCTTCCTTCCTTCCTTCCTTCCTTCCTTCTTTCTCCCTCCCTTCCTTCCTTCCTTCCTTCCTTCTTTCCTTGTTTTCTCCCTTCCTTCTTTCCTTGTTTTCTCCCTCCCTTCCTTATTTCCTTATTTTCTCCCTTCCTTCCTTCTTTCCTTGTTTTCTTCCTTCCTTCCTTCCTTTCTTCTTTTCTTCCTCCCTTCCTTCTTTCCTTGTTTTCGCCCTTCCTTCCTTCCTTCTTTTCTCCCTCCCTTCCTTCTTTCCTTGTTTTCTTTCTCCCTTCCTTCCTTCCTTGCTTCTTTCCTCCCTTCCTTATTTTCTCCCTTCCTTCCATCCTTATTTTCTCCCTCCCTTCCTTCTTTCCTTGTTTTCTCCCTTCCTTTCTTCCTCCTTTCCTTCTTTTCTCCCTTCCTTCCTTCCTTCCATCCTTCCTTCCTTCCTTCCTTCCTTCCTTCCTTCCTTCCTTCCTTCCTTCCTTCCTTCCTTCCTTCCTTCCTTCCTTCCTTCCTTCCTTCCTTCCTTCCTTCCTTCCTTCCTTCCTTATTTTCTCCCTTCCTTCCTTCTTTCCTTGTTTTCTTCCTTCCTTCCTTCTTTTCTCCCTCCCTTCCTTCTTTCCTTGTTTTCTTTCTCCCTTCCTTCCTTGCTTCTTTCCTCCCTTCCTTATTTTCTCCCTTCCTTCCATCCTTCTTTTCTCCCTTCCTTCCTTCCTTCCTTATTTTCTCCCTCCCTTCCTTCTTTCCTTGTTTTCTCCCTTCCTTTCTTCCTCCTTTCCTTCTTTTCTCCCTCCCTTACTTCCGTCCGTCCTTCCTTCCTTCATTCCATCCTTCTTTCCTCCCTTATTTTCTCCCTTCCTTCCTTCCTTCCTTCCTTCCTTCCTTCCTTCCTTCCTTCCTTCCTTCCTTCCTTCCTTCCTTCCTTCCTTCCTTCCTTCCTTCCTTCCTTCCTTCCTTCCTTCCTTCCTTCCTTCCTTCCTTCCTTCCTTCCTTCCTTCCTTCCTTCCTTTCCTTCCCTTCCTTCTTCCTTGACCAGAAGACAGCACAAAGGTTAAGATAATGATGTAAACGTATGGTAAAGTTTAATGTAGGTTTGTCGTGTTATGTCTTGTTTTTAACTGTATGTTTTAAATGTATTGTATTTTTTAACGTGGACCTCAGTAAGACCAGCTGTGTTTAAGGGCATAGCTAATGGGGATCTTTACAAATAAACAAATAAACTAAAGTATACAGCATGAAAGGGGGACTGGTTACTTGCAGACTGAAACCTCTGCGAGCGGAAAGAGCAGTTTAATGCCGTGTGTGTGTTATGTTCACCGAGGAAAACTATTCTATTTTACAGAAAGTGTCAGTCACTTGAAAAGGGTCCAAGGGAAAAAATCTGACTTCATTTCTCTTGAGCAGCGCCAGACTAAAAGAAAAATAGCTGGAACAAATTAAATTCTTCAAAATCATTACATTGAACGACTAATACCAAGAGAATTTGGAGCTATTCATATCGCACCTTTATATCGGAGGCTGCGTCGTCTGGAGCTTATCGTGGAAGGAAACTCATACTGTTGAAATGTAAATCACTGGGAGACATGGTGAGAAGACAAACTGTAAAACATTTATCTTCCTTTCTGAATAATGAAAACACAGGAAAAAAAAAAAAGAAAATACACTCACGATGAATTATTCATGCGCTGCCTGTGTTTATGGTTTTGTTTATCCTGTCATCAAACTGGCCCCGAAGTTTCCGAGCCGCGTTCGGCTGCAACTGTTGCTCAGACGGCAGAAGAAAATCAGGTCAACAACCCTTTTATTGCCTCCGTTCTCCCACCGTTTCCCTGCTGCACCTCCAGCCGGGGCTTAAAAAACACATTCTAAATAAGATCTTTCCGTCCTATTCTCATCTCCTGCAAATGACTCAAATGGAAAAGCCGAATCCTCACAGTGTGGAGCAGCAAAGCCATTTTTTCCCCCGTTTTCTTTAACAATCTTTTCGTTATTTCCCCGTCTCGGACTATTTTCCACTCCTGCTGCTGTCGGTCCCACCGGCCTTCGGGCCGGGGAATTGCACCATTTAAGGATGTTATCTCTAAATACAAGGAGAGCAGTGCTGTACTTAAAGGCAGCTTTGTTTTTTTGGCATCCGTCTTCATCGGGGTGGGTAAAAACCGTGTTCGGAATTAAAGGTTGCTGATGCGGTGAATATTTTTTCATCCGTCACCTGAAAACACAGAGGGCTTTTCCTCCATCCGTCTCCATCACACGGGTTTTTAGCAGCACTCCGGTGCCGCGGCGGCCGCCAGACAAACTCACACCCCTCTCGCCAATTCACTTTAGAGAAAGTAGCGTTTTATCACCGACGGACTGAACAATAGGAACAATAGGAAACATCGCTGAGGAGAAGTCGATGGAAAGTATAGGCTGCGTTTTAGAAGCAAGTGCAGTTTTTTAAGCCTTGTACCGTCTTTGGGTCAAAATGACCTAATTCTCCTGTTCCTTCTTTCCTGCTGCTCTTTCCTTCCTTCCTTACTCCCTTCCTTCCTTCTTCCTTACTCTTCCCTTCCTTCCTTACTCCCTTCCTTCCTTCTTCCTTACTCTTCCCTTCCTTCCTTCCTTCCTTCCTTCCTTCCTTCCTTCCTTCCTTCCTTCCTTCCTTCCTTCCTTCCTTCCTTCCTTCCTTCCTTCCTTCCTTCCTTCCTTCCCTCCTTCCTTCCCTATTTTCTTCCTTCCTTCCTTCCTTCCTTCCTTCCTTCCTTCCTTCCTTCCTTCCTTCTTTTTCCCATTCCTTCCTTCTTTCCTCTTGCTCTCTCCTTCCTTCTTTTCTCCCTTCTTTCATTCTTTTTTCCCTTCCTTCCTTCTTTCCTTTTTTTCTTCCTTCCTTCCTTCCTTTTTTTCTTCCTTCCTTCCTTCCTTCCTTCCTTCCTTCCTTCCTTCCTTCCTTCCTTCCTTCCTTCCTTCCTTCCTTCCTTCCTTCCTTCCTTCCTTCCTTCCTTCCTTCCTTCCTTCCTTCCTTCCTTCCTTCCTTCCTTCCTTCCTTGACCTGAACACAGCACTAGGGTTAAGCTGCTGAACAAAATCAGGATAAGGATAATCCAGATATCTCTTTACTTTTAGAACATTAAGACTCAGAGCTTTGGATCTCTGATACCTGGAGGAAACACTCACATCACAACTGGAAATGTTCCCCAGAAGTAACAGAATATTAAATAAATGATTTCCAGGGATGGCCCAGACCTCAAATGCAAAACATAACATTGATATTTTTGTGTGTTTTTTTCTTTAAACACACCAAGAAAGTCATTTCATTTAATACAAATGTATTCTATTTGAGATGTGAATGTTATTTGATGTCGCAGCCCACATGGACCGCTGGAGTGGGCGTTGTTCAGGAAAAGAGCAAACAAGGATAAACAGTTAATGTTTGTTTGTTTTCTATTGGAAGTGTTAGAGGGCAGAAGGGAAACATATTCGCACGAGTTCTAGTTCCTGCACCTTGGAGCTGGGAAGAGAGGAAGTGAGGAAGAGAGGAAGAGAGGAAGAGAGGAAGTGAGCCGGTCTGGTATCTTCATGTGGGCTACAGCGACGGCTGTGAAGGTCAGAGACCGAGGAAGATGAGGAGGAAGATGAGGAGGAAGATGAGGAGGAAGATGAGGAGGAAGACGCAGAGGAAGATGCAGAGGAAGATGAGGAGGAAGATGCAGAGGAAGATGAGGAGGAAGATGAGGAGGAAGATGAGGAGGAAGATGCAGAGGAAGATGAGGAGGAAGATGCAGAGGAAGATGAGGAGGAAGATGAGGAGGAAGATGAGGAGGAAGATGAGGAGGAAGATGAGGAGGAAGATGCAGAGGAAGATGAGGAGGAAGATGCAGAGGAAGATGCAGAGGAAGATGAGGAGGAAGATGCAGAGGAAGATGAGGAGGAAGATGAGGAGGAAGATGCAGAGGAAGATGAGGAGGAAGATGGAGAGGAAGATGCAGAGGAAGATGCAGAGGAAGATGCAGAGGAAGATGAGGAGGAAGATGCAGAGGAAGATGCAGAGGAAGATGCAGAGTAAGATGAGGAGGAAGATGAGGAGGAAGATGAGGAGGAAGAGGAGGAGGAAGATGCAGAGGAAGATGCAGAGGAAGATGCAGAGGAAGATGAGGAGGAAGATGAGGAGGAAGATGAGGAGGAAGATGAGGAGGAAGATGAGGAGGAAGATGCAGAGGAAGATGAGGAGGAAGATGAGGAGGAAGATGCAGAGGAAGATGAGGAGGAAGATGAGGAGGAAGATGAGGAGGAAGATGAGGAGGAAGATGAGGAGGAAGATGCAGAGGAAGATGAGGAGGAAGATGAGGAGGAAGATGAGGAGGAAGATGCAGAGGAAGATGCAGAGGAAGATGCAGAGGAAGATGCAGAGGAAGATGCAGAGGAAGATGCAGAGGAAGATGAGGAGGAAGATGCAGAGGAAGATGCAGAGGAAGATGCAGAGGAAGATGCAGAGGAAGATGCAGAGGAAGATGCAGAGGAAGATGAGGAGGAAGATGAGGAGGAAGATGAGGAGGAAGATGCAAAGGAAGATGCAGAGGAAGATGAGGAGGAAGATGCAGACGTGCAGCTCGGTCGATGTAAACCGGACTCACTCCGAGTCAATGTCATCAGTCAAGGTCAAACGTTTCCGCAGATATAAGCCGTGCTCGGGGTGACCCGGGCTAACTGCATCGTTCCGATTTGCATTCTGTGGGATGTCTGCCCCTAAGGGGGCCGCGGAGGAACTGCAGGGGGTCCTCCAACTTAAAAAGAAAATAATTATTTTAACTAAAATAATTTGTGAGAGTTAAAAGAAAATAAATAAATAATATATACACTTATATATATATATATATATATATATATAATCTTCTTCTTCCGGCTCTCGACGAAGGCGGACGCTTTTCTGCTCTCTCCCTTATCTGCCTGCCCTGCTACTGCTTGTGTTTGTCTCGTCTTCAGAGTCTCTTCTTTTTCACTCCTCCGAAACTCTACAATCATGGAATTGATTAACTGGTCTCTCAGTGGGGAAGGTGGCTCAGTTGGTAGAGCGTTTGCCCATGAACCTGAAGGTCAGTGGTTCGAACCCTAGTTCCGCCTGTGTCCACCAAAGTGTCCTTGGGCAAGACACTGAATCCCCCGGTTGCTCCCGGTTGTCAGGCCAGCGCCGTTGTCTATGGCAGCTCCGCCGACGACCGGTGTGTGAATGTGTGCGTGTGTGGGTGAATGTTTGCAGTGTAAAGCGCTTTGGGGCTGTAGGAGTACAGCTGGAAAGCGCTATATAAGTGTAAGCCATTTACCATTTACCATTTACCACGATTGACCAAATTTTTGCGACCAGAAGACAGGGGGTAAGGGAGCCCTCTTGCCCCAATGGGACATTTTTTTCTGGATACACAATGGATTCCTACAAATACTGGAAGCCTTTGTGTCTCAAGATTCTGTCTGTCGAGGATGTTGAAGATGCCTTCATAATTGCATTTATGATAGCAGGATTTCTCTTAATCATCCTCCTGATAGGAGGAGGGGGATTACTTGTCTACCGACAAACGCGTAAGACGTCGACAGCTGTTTTGGCTCTTTCAGAGCTGCCGGACGTGGCTGAAGGGACAAGCAAGGCGATCAGTGCTCAGACTTTAACGTTGGGGGAGCAAGGCCGTAAGCTGGATGGGATTCTCGAACAGAATCGCAGGCTGGCGGCGGTCTTTGAGCACATTGGCAAGATGGAAAAGACCCTGGAGAAGTTGGAAGCTCGGCTTGGCGGGAAGTGATCACAAATTCGTCTGACTGGAGTCGCCATTGATGAACCAGAGACTGAAGGCAGACGGAAAATTACTGGGCTGCCTGTTTTCAATATAATTGTTGATTCTATAATCTGGCCTTGACAGGGCGGTTTGGCCGATTTCTCCGGTCACAATCTTCCTGGTGGAATGTAAACAAGGTGACTCTTCCCCCACTACTAACCCTCCTCTCCCACGAACACCTGTGGATCCCTGTTTCAGAACTGTCCCGAGCCGCCTGATAACATCAAGGACATTTGGCTGAGAGCAGCTCTGGGCGAAGGTTCACGGACGGACTCATCGCTTCACAGACAGACACTAACTGATAAACACACACACCTCCCTCAATTCAACGCCACTTGGATGTACTGCGCGGAGACCGGTTGCTTATTTATAACATCAAACTGGCTACTATGGACTGAAATGCTTGTGCTCAATGTTTAATATAATATTCAAATAAGGAAATCTTGGTGGAAAGTGGTGCTTTGTCATTATGGCGTGGTTTATTAAAAGTAGGTCAATATCAACTTCATTAAGTTTGCACAATGCATGGTTTCAAAATGAACCTGCATTTAAAATAATATCTCTTTATCTTAATATTATATTTAACATTCACTATGACTAAATCTGGAGACAATTACCGTATTTTCTGGACTATAAGCCGCACCTGTATATAAGCCGCACACGCTCTATTTTTTTAAAAATAATAAAAAAAAGATATACAAGCCGCATCTGTATATAAGCCGCATCCGCTCTATTTAAAAAAAAAGATATGCAAGCCGCAGATATTTATGTTGTTAGATTAGATATTTCCTACATATACAGAAGGATTCTGAACTGTAAATGATGTACATGTTTGTACCAAAATAGATCTTTCCTAACAGTGTCTTTTAACACGGCAGCAACTTTGCTGATTAAAACAGGACAGAACCAAGAGAAAATAACCGGTATTTATTTATCTATTTATCTGTTTGAAATCTGCTTCTACTTCTATCTGCTAAAGAATAAGTAGCGTATTCTTCTTTGCATTTATTTTGTCTTAGTTTTGATTGTAATACCGGTTAGAGCGCCCCGAGCGGTGGAAGAAAAATCCACAGAATAGCCGCACCTTTGTATAAGCCGCATGTTTCAAAACCTATGAAAAAAGTAGCGGCTTATAGTCCAGAAAATACGGTAATACATAATTCATATGTAAACTAGACAGATATATTCTCCTGCTCATTCCTGAGCACAAATGTATTATATATACATAAATCTTCGTCTTTGAAAAATACATTTTGAAAACACCCAAATTTTCCGCCTATGCGCTTTGTGCGCGCACGCAATGCGGCCCTCTCCATACAGTCTTTTTGCAGTTGTGGCCCCCTGAATAATCTAGTTGAATAACCCTGGTGTAGTGTGTCTAAACTGGCTGTAAGAGCAGCACCAAAGCTGCATCTACTTATCCCACACATCTACATATCTTCTGTTCTGATTGGTTAGATCCACCGGCACCCGGAGGCAACTCCTTCCTCTCGCTGCTGCCCCTGGAAATCTATATCAAACCCAGAAGAGCCCGACTAATATTCTGTATCAAAGAGGAAAATTAATAAAAAAATGGGATGGAAGACCAGACTAGCATCATAAATAAACAAAGGGCAGAAAGTGAGGAAAGACAGATAGACATTGTACAAGTCTGTGCCATTTCTGTGGTAAAACTACAGTGTTTTGTGCAGTGAACTTATGACGTGCTTTGCTGAGAGATGATGGATCACAAAGTCATGGATGGATGTTAATGGCAGCGCCCACAAACTTAACTCCGGGAAAATAACCGTTGTGACTCGAGCCGACCTCCTCCACATTCTTATTTGCTGCACAAACAAACAACTTTTCACTTATTGTTTCCCTGACAGTATTACGCTGCTGCCCTTTTCACACGGAGACGCTTCGCTGCGGCGCCGCTGCTTTCAGCTTTCCATCGGCATGTGTGGGCTTGGAGGAAGTGGAGAAGTGAGAACAGCGTTGAAGTCTGGAGCTTTGCACTCCACCATCCTGATTTCCCTAATTTGCTCACATCAGTGCAGCTACTTCACCCTCTCAGCTAATGTGCTAACCCCCGGAGCAACTCCCTCCACCAATAAACACCATTAGACCTTAGTGGAACTGATTAACAACAGATTATTTAGCATTTTTATGATGCTTTTGACTCAATCTCTTGTTTAATTGCTTTGTGGTGAATATTTCCAGAATAAAACACGACAGTTTAAGCGTTAAAGGGGACCTATTATGAAAAACAGGTTTTTTTCTTGCTTTAACATATATAAAGTGTTCTCCCCTCAGCCTGCCAACTCAGAGAAGGAGGAAAGCAACCAAATTCTGCAGTGTCTGTTCACCCCGCCCGGAGGATCCTTCCAGTGTGATGTGACTTCTACGAGCCGTTCAGATTTGCGCATTTTCGTTACGTAAGCAAAATGCAAACCACGCCTCGGTCTCTTCCGCTGCTGAAACGACGCCCACAACTAACTCCGCCGGCCGGAGCTTCCGCCATTGTTTAGAAGCGCATAAGTGTATCAGTGGCTGTTTGAACCAGCCCCCCAATCTCGCACTCAGAAGCACGCCGATTTTTTCCAGTGTCCAGCCGCGGTACTGCAACCAAAAATCCCATGGGGCCCAGAAAGCTTTTTTCCCATAGACCGCAATAGTAAAAGAGAAGCCTCTAAAACTGTTCACAGGACACCTCCAGCTGTAATCACCGGCAATTACTAATCTTTGTATTCTATATTTTTACGTCATGGACTTTATATCCGTCAAAAATGTTTTATAACGGCCAGAAAAGTCAAAGAAAAGTCTCTTTGTGGGCGTGACGTCACAGCCGTGTCCGTGCACTCAATGGATGTATTATATTAATATATATTATGTAATTATATTATATTAATACATTAATAATATATGTAATACTATACATGTAATGTAATAATATACATTAATTAATATATTATATTAATACATATTATATTAATATTTGCGTCATTGCCCCGGGGCTTGATGGGAGGCCCCAGAGCATCATGGGAGGTGACTCAACTGCGCATGCTCTATGGGCCCGTGTAGGCGGAAGTAAACCAGGAAGTCCGAGATTCTTTCGGCGTATGCGCTGAGTAGGCAAAATGCATTTAAATGAATGGGCGGCGATGTTCCATCCAGTTATTATTAATAGATCCATGGTTTGAACAAGGGACAGTAAAAATTAGGTTTTGCATCGACACTTACCCTCATAAAAGGATCAGTACCAACAGTACGGACCCGGCAACTGCACACAAATCAGCGGTAAGTGACGTTATTTTTTTATGTTATTTATATTTGTCTACAAGTATGATCTTTGCATGGGCTAAGTATTTAGCTTAGCTCCGGAGCACCGGGGCTCCTCACCGGACCGGACCGGTGAGTGGCTCCGGTGCTCGGGTGTTCCCTAATGGAGTGTTAGGTAACACCGGAGCTCTATTAGTAATACATTTTTCTTCTGTTTATGGTTTCAGATCTTCCAAGCACCTGAATCTGTTCAGACACCTTCAGAAGACGCACGGTCCTTCCTTGAGCCAGCAATAGTGCATAAATGTTATTTATATACAACTTATGTTTATTTTTTTAACAATAAAGTTGTTAATTGTGAACATTCAGTGTTGTGATTTCTTTACAGTTAACATGATTCATTTGTCTTGTAACATAAGAAATGAAATGATGAGGAATCGGAGTAAATAACTGTGTTGTAACTGTTTAGAATTCAATTAAATCTTCCTGTGTGACCATTTTTCCAAGACGCGCGACTGTTTGGCACCAGTTTGACCTCAGAGACTTCGCCACGCAGCTACACACCACGTCTTAGACGGTAAACGTGGGCGAGTCAGTCAGGTTCCATTCAGAAGCAAATGCCGACACAAACAGGCTGAGGAAGCTGACAGAGTGTCAGATCTGTGTTTTTCCAGCTAGTTCTTAATACATCATTCAGTGACATTAATCTGTTGTTTACCACAAGCGAGTGTAAACACGATAAAACCATGTGAGGACAGAGTTCCTTATAAAAAACCTGGAGAATTCACCGTGAAGGACAAACTCGGCTTGTTCAGTTCGTTTGGCCTGATATCAGCTGACAGAGTGATGAATGAACACACCCTGCAGGTATTAAACAGTAAAAGATGCAGACTGATATTCATAAAAATACCCTGGCAAGTGCTGCATCCTTCTGCGGAGAAGTGCTTGTGAATATACACATAAAAGAGCAAAGGGAGGAATAAACGACACCGGTCTGCACTTCATCTGCTCTCTTGGTCAAACTCCCTCGTGCTAATTGAGTCGACATGTTTGCAGAAACGCCACATCAAGGCGCTATCAAACGCACACGCTGTCACGTTAACAAGGAGATGTCCAGAAGCTGTTTATTTTATATCAGACGGATAAAAAATGTGAGTTTATCCATTAGGATACAAGGCCGCGTTTGTAAAGCAGCTTGCACTGAAAATAGAAACATATTTGCCACATTTAGCTTTAAATAATGCAGTTTTTTTAGCAGTAACATGTCAGGTTACGAGAGACGAACAGTCACGTCAAGTTACTGCCAAAATGGGAGTATAAGGGCCATGCAGGAGGAAGAATATTTGAGAGGGGAAGATTTGTTTTTATTGTGCACTTTGAGAAAAAAGTCGAAATGTCGAGATTAATGTGGAAATACAATTTCAAGAATTAAAGCTGCAAGCAGCTATCAACGGGCCCTCGCACCCTTGTGCACGTTCAGGCTGCAGTGGAAGCTTGTATGACTTGATGTAGATTCTTCAGGCCTGGACATTTAGCGGATGAAACCACCCACGACTCTCTATATCAAACCATTCAAGTGATGGCAGAAAGTAGGAACTATCAGATATGGACCAATCAGATGAACGGGGGGGGTCCGCTTTTTGGCGTCTAGGGTCGCCACAGTAACGCTTTTGACTGAGAAAAGGAATGCGCGTCGTCGCAGGATGGAGACGTACATTTTGATGTATAACACACCTGGGTGCACGTTACGGTTCAGGCCGTATTAACTGCCGAAGGAATGGCATAAATTGCGCCAAAATTACACGATTAATTCAAAATGGCCGACTTCCTGTTGGGTTTTGGCCATGGCGTCAAGAGACTTTTCTTTAAGTTGCGACATGTTACAGGTGTGTACCGATTTTTGTGCATGTACGTCAAACCGTATTGTGGGCAGGGTTTCCGTTGTCCGGTAATTGCCGGACTTTGTCCGGTAAAGTATGCCGAAGTCCGGTATTTTATAATCTCTCCGGTCAAAATGTCTGCGGGACTAGAGTCCCCGGGAATAACGCGGAGGGACACGCCGAGCCCCGGTGCCGGGAGCCGGGAGGAAGCGGAGCTGCGGCGCCGACATCCACGTGTGTGTTGATTTATGGTTCCGCGTAGGAATGGGCGATATTTTACCGTTCACGATATACCCTCAAAAAATTCCTCACGATAATAATTTGTCATGTCGCGGTAAAAACGATAAATTCCCGATGATGTTTTTGTGTAAAGCTGATTTTTGGAAGGAAGGAAGGAAGGAAGGAAGGAAGGAAGGAAGGAAGGAAGGAAGGAAGGAAGGAAGGAAGGAAGGAAGGAGCAGGAGGAAAGAAGGAAGGAAGGGGAAAAAAGAAGGAAGGAAGGAAGGAAGGAAGGAAGGAAGGAAGGAAGGAAGGAAGGAGAGAGGAGGAAGGAAGGAAGGAAGGAAGGAAGGAAGGAAGGAAGGAAGAAAAGAGGAAGGGAAGAAGGAAGGAGAGAGGAGGAAGGAAGGAAGGAAGGAAGGAAGGAAGGAAGGAAGGAAGGAAGGAAGGAAGGAAGGAAAGGGGAGAAGGAAGGGAGAAAAGAGGAAGGGAAGAACGGCGTAGAGTACGCGTCGCCGCGTACTCTACGCCGTAGGTTACGCGCAAGCTTCTGCAATATTTATTTATTTTTTTAAGTTACGCTCGCTCGTCAATTGACGGGACTTATTTTATTCTAAATACCCTGTTTTTCAATAAGAAATACTATTAAATGACTTGCATTGATATCGTACTATTGCATATGATTTATTTTTAACCTCAATAAATTTATATAGCCTATGTGACCGGAATTTCAAACTATTTGTCCGGTAAATTGAAACCCTGCCGGTCACATTGTCCGGTGCCAATTTTTTCTAGCGGAAACACTGATTGTGGGGCTTGAGGAACAAAGTTTTCTAGGGGGCGCTGTTGAGCCATTTTGCCACGCCCATTAATGCAAACCATTAAATATAACATTTTTCGCCAGGCCTGGCTTGCGTGCAAAATTTGGTGACTTTTGGGAACTATCAAATATGGATAGTATACTAATATACTCTTCCGTAACAAACACCAAATCCCTCTGGCTTTTATTTTGGAAGTTCCAGTTAAAGGCATTATGATTTTGCATTTTACCTGAATATTTAGTGTAGGATTTATAATTATGTTTAACATTTAGATTTGGCCTTTGAGTTAACATATAGGTATAACTTTTTTTTTTCTGAACAAATATTGTTGAAAAATGGAGAAAAAAAAAGCAGTGAATAAAAAACCAAGTCCGCCTTTACTGGCTCCACAGGAACGACCGGGGACAGTTGATTAAATCCCCTGGACTCCCTGATCACCGGCAGGTGTGAGCGTCTCTATAGAGGCGAAGGTGTGTGGCAGCACAATTCCTCAGGGGGAAGAACACCAACAAAGATCTCAGATAAGGTTACTGTTGCTGCCGTCAGTCTGGGGAGGGCTGCAGAGCCATTTCCCAACAATCCGGAGTCCATCATTCTGCACCGAGAACGAGCTGCTCACGCGTCCCAGCAAGGTCACGGCAAGGTCAAACTCT
>NC_084599.1:40482551-40560051 GCF_033807715.1 Cololabis saira
TTCCTTACTAGTAGTGAAGAGGTGTTTTAAGGACATCGCTTCATCAAAAATGACTCCTAAATTGCTAAGGCTTGCCTTTAAAGACTGACTTAAATCGCCCTATTGCTGTTTAATCCCTGGGATGGCATTCTCTGGGCCGATGATGAGTGTTTCTGCTTTGTCTGAGTTCAGCTGTAGGCAGTTCTCACTTAGCCAGTGTGTGATTCTCGACAGGCTGTTGATGAAAGAGCTCATATTCTGGGCCTCTCAAGTCTTAAATAAGCAATACAGCTGACTATGTGCAGCAGAGAGATGGTACTGTAGGAGACATCACTGGAGTTCTGAATTAACTTCCCTTAAAAAGGAGGATACACAACAAGAACAGGATTGGCCCCAGAAATGAGCCCTGAGGTACTCCACATGGGAGATCAGCACACCTTGACATAATCTAGTTTTGCAGAGACACTGAAGCTTCTAGCAGACAGATATGAGGTACCGTATTTTTGCGCGCCCAATGACACAATGCGCCTATTGTATTATTGTAAAGGCTGATTTATGGTTCCGCGTTACACCAACGCAGAGCCTACGCAGGGCTGCGTCGAGCGGGCTCCCGGGGCGGACGCGGAGACTCGGACTCGCTACCGAGAATAAGGAGATCAGCACACCTTGACATAATCTAGTTTTGCAGAGACACTGAACCTTCTAGCAGATATGAGGTAAACCATTTTAAAGCAGGTCCAGTCATCCCAAGCGAATCACACATGCTTCGTTTATCACTGCTTTTGCTTTTTATTCGCTGCTCTGCTAGGAGGAGTGTTGAGTGGATGCATGCCGCATTGTCCTGGATAAAAGTTGACCAAAGGCTGGCGTGGAGCCTGGTAACATTTTTTGTTCAACATCTGGAATATTGGTTAATCTATCAATTTGTCATCACATCTAAAACCCATCAGCTTCTTCTTCTTCCGGCTCTCGATGAAGGAGGACGCTTTTTCTGCTCCTCTCCCTTATCTATCTGCCCTGCTACTGCTTTTGTCCTGTCTCGTGTTCAGAGTCTCTCCTTTTCACTCCTCCGAAACTCTACAATCATGGAATTGATTAACTGGTCTCTCAGCACAATTGACCAAATCTTTGCGACAAGAAGTCAGGGGGTAAGGGAGCCCTCTTGCCCCGATGGGACATTTTTTGCTGGATACACAATGGATTCCTACAAATATTGGAAGCCTTTGTGTCTGGCGATCCTGTCTGTCGAGGACGTTGAAGATGCTTCATAATTGGATTAATGATAGCAGGATTTCTCCTGATCGGAGGAGGGAGATTCCTGGTCTACCGACAAACGCGTAAGTTGTCGACAGCTGTTTTGGCTCTTTCAGAGCTGCCGGACGTGGCTGAAGGGACAAGCAAGGCGATCAACACTCAACTTTAACGTTGGGGGAGCAAAGCCGTAAGCTGGATGCGATTCTCGAACAGAATCGCAGGCTACCAGCGGTCTTTGAGCTCATTGACAAGATGGATAAGACCTCGGAGAAGTTGGAAGCTCGGTTTGGCAGGAATTGATCACAAATTCTTCTGATTGGAGTCGCCATTGATGAACCAGAGACTAAAGGCAGACGGAAAATTACTGAGTCTGTCTGTTTTGCAATATAATGTTGATTCTATAATCTGGCCTTGACAGGGCGGTTTTGGCCGATTGCTCTGGTCACAATCTTCCTGATGGAATGTAAACAAGGTGACCCCCACTAACCCTTCCCTCTCCCAGGAACATCTGTGGACTGTTTTCAGAACTGACCGAGCCGACTGATAACATCAAGGACATTGGCTGAGGAGCAGCTCTGAGCGAAGTTCATGGGCTTACCGCTACACACACACTTGCTGATAACCACACCTCCCTCAACTCAGCGCCTTCCTCGGCCCTCCCTCTTATCAGCCCCCCCAACAGTCTCCGGGTTTCGAGCGCCACAAAGTCGCGGCGATCACTTGGATGTACTGTGCCGGAACCCCAGGTGTGCAATGTTGGACCTTAGGAAGAATAGTCTTCACTGCAGTGAGGACTAATGGGGATCCGTAATGAATAAATATCACAATCTTACCATGATTCACACGATTATCCAAGCAAAACAAAATCTACTTTGATCAACGACCCTGGCCCCAATGGCCCCAATCAGTGTAAATGGTGTTCAGCCAAAATAATCCTGTTGTGGTATCATGCTTGACAGAAGTTGCTTGTACCTTGATGGCGGTGGAGGCGATCTGGATGTGGTGCAGCTTGTGCAGGGTGCTCTCCCGGTCGATGAAGTAGGAGGCGGCCAGCTGGTGCAGTGCTTCCAGCGTCACAGCTGTGCCATTGGACTCGCTCACTTCAGACGTCCGGCTCAACTTCCGTTTGTCCACGAAGATCATTAAGGATTCCTCCCCTGCGAACACAAACACATGGTGATGCATGCAGGCCTCATCATTAATGAATCATCCGCTGTGGACATAATATTCTCAGTGTCGTGGCATATGAGTAACTACAAGAGCTCATTCTATCATCATGGGGGGAGAAATCTATTCATGTGAGAAAAATACTGATGAATGCATGTTTATTCTATACTTTCATAGAAAAGTCTTTCAATAAAATATGAGCAAGAGTTTTAAAACTGAGTATTGACAAGCAGTGAAAAGAGTAAAAATAAATAAATAAAATAGACTGAAAAATAATTCTGATGGCACTGAGTTTTATAGGCAAAGTAGTTTAATTTAAAACTAACCTACAATACATTACTGCCTGGAAAAAAACATTTCCACATTTCTTCGACAACAACTTACTTGATAGCTGCTCTCACCTATGATTCTGACTTGAAAGGAAGTAATGCTTTAATACAAGTATAATTCCACTTCTTCTGTTGCTGTTTACGACTGTATTTTATTCAATTTATGTTGGAAAAACAACATGTGAGAGAACAAGTTTCTCTCTTTTCGCCTATTGGATGAGGTTCACATCAGGCGTCTTTCTGTCTTTTGTAAAAACCTCCTCCTACATACGTTTATTGTACCATAGACTTGTGCTTTTTCCCTGAACTTCTCAATACTCTTAATACTACATCCAAATTCCTTATATTGCTTGGCATTATGCATTTAACACGAAATACGCAAATCCATCTGGTCCTTCTGTGAACAAAATATTTTTTAAACCTTTCAATCATCAGAGATAGTTATTGGCTAAGTTGAGAATCTCTTCCACTACTGCTACTACATACATATATATATATATATACATATATATATATATATATATATATATATATATATATATACATATATATATATATATATATATATATATATATATATACATACATACAAATATATATTAGGGCTGGGAATTTATCGCATTATTTACGATTAATTAATTACAGAAAAATAATGTGACAAAAAAAAAATAACGCAGTTCCAAGAAACACGAGAAAGAACAGTGGAAACCCAAACCGATGGGAAGTCGTTGGGTTCGGTGGGCGGAAATTTTAGTTTTAAAAAACTACAGAGTGGAAACCTGGATAATAGCGCAGTTGTGTGCAAATTGTGCAAGAAAGAATTTGAATTTGAATTAAACTAAACAAAAACAAATGTGTTTAAGACAAAAAGTCCTTAAAAAACTTGAAAAAGCTTATAGCTAACTTGAATTTAAGTTTGTGCCTTGTGGAAAATGCAATCATATTCCTATTATTAAGGCCCGAGCACTGACAGTGCGAAGGCTCTATTGTATCTGTAGGAATTTTTTTTCTCGTTTTTCTCTTTTTTTTTTTTTTTTTTTTTCGACGAAATGAGGGCTTTTTGCCACCCTAAATGTGCCCCAAAAGTCACCAAATTTTGCACGCAAGCCAGGCCTGGCGAAAAAATGTGATATTTAATGGTTTGCATTAGTGGGCGTGGCCTAATGGCTCAACAGCACCCCCTAGAAAACTTTGTGCCTCAAGCCCCAGAATACGGTTTGACGTACATGCACGAAAATCGCTACACACCTGTATCATGTCGCAACAAAGAAAAGTCTCTTGGCGCCATGGCCAAAACAGAACAGGAAGTCGGCCATTTTGAATTAATCGTGTCATTTTGGCGCAATTTATGCCATTTCTTCAGCCGCTTCTTCGCCCGAACCGTAACGTGCACCCAGGTGTGTTATACATCAAAGTGCACGTCTCCATCCTGCGACAACACGCATTAGTTACTTTCAGGGGGGGCGTTGGCCATGAGTGCGAGGGCCCGTTCCATGTCCGTGTGTGTGTTATGGATGGATGGATGGATGTTTAATCAACAATTGAAATGAAGTCAATGTGGAATAAACATCCCATTTCCTGGGTTTATATCGCCAGAGGAAATCACAGCAGTCGTTGTAAAATACAACAAGACAACAGTCCAGCGGCGTCGGGGATGTTGCTGTTGGAATCGATCGCTTGGCAACACGAAGCAATTTATCTGAAAATGACCAGCACTTAAACTACCAGGTTGGGGTGTGTGTTTGTGTGTTTGTGTGTTTGTGACGGGGTGTGTGTTTGTGTGTTTGTGTGTTTGTGTGTTTGTGATGGGGTGTGTGTTTGTGTGTTTATGATGGGGTGTGTGTTTGTGTGTTTGTGTGTTTGCAGCTCATCTCAGGTAATTGTCCCTCACACTGTGATTCCACAAATCAGGCAACATTTGTCCGGTTGAACTTCAGAAATGTCTTGTTTTTAAACCAGGCTACGTTGAAGCTACTTCTTTTTCTTTTCTTTTCTTTTTTTTAAAGTTTATTCCATTTGAGGAATATAATATTTTAATAATTCAGGATGTTAGTGTCAAAGTCTTAATTGGATGGATATTTATTCCTTCTGGTTTTGATGCCTGTGATGCATTTTAACTTTAACGAGGCTTTTACTTTGTTAACGAAGTAAAGGCCTTGATCATCTCCAGATACTTTAACATGCTGGAAGCACAGAACGTGTTTTATCATCCCGGTACGTTTAAAACTGGTTTCATCTCTCCAAAGAGACAAAAGGAAGCTGAAGGTTTTTGTTTCTTCCAAAAAGCCGCTTCCTTCTTTATTTTACTGCTTATTTAAATCATATTTATTATGTTTTATATTTCATATTTTACACTGAATATTATTGTCCATTTTCAATTTACTGCCTTTTTGCTTGTCACTGTAAATTTGTTCAACCATGTTATTTCTAGATAAGCTATATTAATAAATCTGACCATTCATTCACCCATCCATGATACGTTTAGAGAAGATTCATGGTCATGTAAAACATCCTTTCAAAACACACTCTGTACTCCGGGGAAAAGTACATAAAAAAATGCTTTACTGCATGAGACTCCAACAGAGCCTGACGTGTAACGCTTCAGGATTGTGAGAGGAGTTTATATTTGTTAAATAAGCTTGGGAAAATGTTAACGAGGAAGGGAAATCATTGATTTCTTAAAGATTGTGAGTAACTGACGACTGATAAACCTGTGCAGGGCTCCAGTAAACCGAGGTGGAGCAGATTTAGCTGGTTTTTCTGTTTCCTCACAGTAGATAATATGCAAAGATTTGCCATTCACTGCTGATTTTCATAATTTGAAAGTTTATGCACAAGAGACACGAGATGAAACAGTGAAAGAGTGTGCAGGACGGCAGAAGGTGGAGGACTGGGAACCGGATAGCTGTGGGAGCTTCGCTGCACATTACAATTCTCTGGCTAAACTTGGATCTGCTGCTCAAGGATTGGCTGACACTTTTGTCAATGCTAATATTTAATGTTGTGCCAGAAAATATGAGCTTAAACAGCATCAAAAACACTGCATTAACCCTTGTGCTGCCTTTGGGTCAAAATGACCCAATTCTTCTATCCTTCTTTCCTCCTGCCATGCTCTCTCCTTCCTTCTTCCTTTCCTCTTTTCCTCCTTTTTTACCCTCCTTTACTCCTTTTTCTTCCTACCTCCCTTTCGTCATTCGTTCCTTTATTACCTTCTTTGCTTATTTTCTCCATTCCTTCCTTCTTCCCTTATTTCCCTTTCTCCCTTCCTTCCATCTTTTCTCGCTTCCTTACTCCCTTTCCTACTTCCTTCCTTCTTTTCTCCTTTCTTTCCTCCCTTTCTCCCTTCCTTCCATCTTTTCTCGCTTCCTTACTTCCTTTCCTACTTCCTTCCTTCCTTCCTCCTTTCTTTCCTCCCTTTCATCTTTTCTCCCTTCCTTCCTCCATTCCATCTTTTCTCCCTTCCCTACTTCCTTCCTTCTTTCTCCCTTCCTTCCATCTTTTCTCGCTTCCTTACTCCCTTTCCTACTTCCTTCCTTCTTTCCTTATTTTCTCCTTTTTCCCTTCCTTCCATCTTTTTTCCCTCCCTTCCTTACTCCCTTTCCTATTTCCTTCCTTCTTTCCTTATTTTCTCATTTCTCCATTCCTTCCATCTTTTCTCCCTTCTTTTGTCCTTTCTCCCTTCCTTCCATCTTTTCTCCCTCCCTTCCACCTTTTCTCCCTTACTTACTCCCTTTCCTATTTCATTCCTCCTTCCTCCATTCCATCTTTTCTCCCTTCCTTACTCCCTTTCTTACTTCCTTCCTTCTTTCTTCCTTCCTTCCTTCTTTCCTTCCTTCCATCTTTTCTCCCTTCCTTCATTCCATCTTCCCTCCCTTCACCCTCCCTTGACCCAAAGACAGCACAAGGGTTAAGCATTTCAAATATCTTATAGCTAGACTATGCTACTCTTTATGAATCATAATGGAGAGAATGTTTCTTACCCCACTGGCAGAGATGTTGTTGACGAGCGGCTTATTTCTCTAAGAGGCTATTTTTGCCATGTGGAAACAATGAGTCAAGACTGTTTTGTCCTTGTATTTTGTTTTATTGTCTATTAAATGTGTGATGCTTCTTCAAACTGAAACACTGGTGAAGTTTCTGAGCTTATAAAACGACTGCTGTGTAAACAGTTTGTTCTGTGGCCGTTCTGGTTCAAACGGACCCAGAACCACAACTTTTAACCCTTGTACTGTCCTTCTTTCCTCCTGCTCTCTCCTTCCTTCTTCCCTTCCTCTTTTCTCCCTACCTTCCTTCCTTTCTCCCTTCTTTTCTTCCTTCCTTCTTTAATTCTTTTCTCCCTTTCTTCCTCCCTTTCGTTCTTTCCTTCCTTCCTTATTTTATCTCTTCCTTCCTTCTTTCCTCCCTCCCTCTCTTCCTTCCTTCATCTCTTCCTTCCTTCTTTCCTCCCTCCCTCTCTTCCTTCCTTCTTTTTTCCCTTCCTTCCTTCTTTCCTTCCTTCCTTCTTTTCTCCCTTCCTCCCATCCTTCCTTCTTTTCTCCCTTTCTTCCTTCTTTCCTTCCTTCCTTCCTTCCTTCCTTCCTTCCTTCCTTCCTTCCTTCCTTCCTTCCTCCCTTTCGTTCTTTCCTTCCTTCCTTCTTTCTTTTTTCCCTTCCTTCCTTCATTCCTTCTTTCCTCCCTTCCTTTCTTTCTTTCCTCCCTTCCTTCCTTCTTTTTTCCCTTCTTTCCTTCCTTCCTTCATTCCTTCTTTCCTCCCTTCCTTTCTTTCTTTCCTCCCTTCCTTCCTTCCTTCCTTCCTTCTTTCCTCCCTTTCGTTCTTTCCTTCCTTCCTTCCTTCCTTCCTTCCTTCCTCCCTTCCTTCATCTCTTCCTTCCTTCTTTCCTCCCTTTCGTTCTTTCCTTCCTTCCTTCTTTCTTTTTTCCCTTCCTTCCTTCCTTCTTTCCTCCCTTTCGTTCTTTCCTTCCTTCCTTCCTTCCTTCCTTCCTTCCTCCCTTCCTTCCTCCCTTCCTTCCTTCTTTCCTCCCTTTCGTTCTTTCCTTCCTTCCTTCTTTCTTTTTTCCCTTCCTTCCTTCATTCCTTCTTTCCTCCCTTCCTTTCTTTCTTTCCTCCCTTCCTTCCTTCTTTTTTCCCTTCTTTCCTTCCTTCCTTCATTCCTTCTTTCCTCCCTTCCTTTCTTTCTTTCCTCCCTTCCTCCCTTCTTTCCCCCCTTCCTTCCTTCTTTCCTCCCTTCCTCCTTCCTCCTTCCTTGACCCAAAGGCAGCACACCTTTACAAACAGCGTTTCTCCCTGGAGTTTTTACACAGGTCAGTAAAAACAAAGGAGAACCCCGGCCCGTGAGCTTTATTTACCTCCCAGAGTGGCCGACAGCAGGAAGTGGGTTCCATATTTCCTGATGATGTTGTCGGTGATGGTGCCGGGACTGGGCCGCCTGCCCAGCTGCCTAATGGTCTGCAGGAACTCGGGGTCCAACGGCAGCGAGACGCCATTGTTCTCCTGTCTCTCCAGGGCCAAGCTGTTCACCTTCCAACGGCCAAACTCCCTGAAACACAAAAACACGGCAAGTGGGCAAAGAAAGCAAACTTTTTAAAATGCCACCAACGCGAGAAGCAATCACATCTGAAAAGAGAGGGAATGTTTAACAGACTCCTACACTTTATGGCCACTAAACAATAGCAGGGATGGGGGAGGGGTTTGACATTCCCATTAATGTCATTATGCAGACTAATTAAACTAGAGTGATCTAAAAAGTTGTTTTTTTTGGCTTTATTGAAGACAGAAAATATGGTTTATTGTTTCTAGACCTGTGTTAAAAAAAATCGATTTTCCCATTCTAAATCGATTTTCATATTAATTCCTAAAAATCAATTTGTATGTCTAAAGATCGATTTTTTTTCATCATTACAACTTTTGGTATTTTTTTGTTTATGAATAGAATAGAATAGAATAAAATACTTTATTGTCAATGTACCTGGGTACAGTGAGATTGAAAGCAGCATCACCTCTCCAGTGCAAGATAAATAAGAAACAGAAGTGCAAACAATAAGAAAAATAAGAATATAAGAAATATAAATAATATAAAAATATAAAAAAGGTTAAGGTGCATTTGAATAGTGAAGACCTTATGCCCAAAAAAGGAATGTTTTATTGGACACGAGAATAACTGGTGCCATTTTTCTGCCTTTAAATATGTTTAAACGTATAAAAACATTAAAGTTTTCAGTTATAATGGCATAAATTGTCTATATTTCATTACTTTATATACTGTCTTGGGGTTACATTTGCATAAAGTGCTAAAAACCAAATTCTCAAAAATTAAAAACCGAAATAGACAGAAAATGGAAAAAATTAAAACGAAATGTGAGAAAAAATAAAACCGATTTCATATGTCCTCTGTTTGCTGCCCTGGATCTGTTTGGTAATTCTGACCCACATGATGTTTCTGAAAGCAGTTCTATCAGCATTCCGGGAGCTGATTGGTCCTTACAGCATCATTAGCTGCCAATACTTGCTGTTTAATCTCAATATAATACTAGTATTAATATGTTGCAGAACTACAGTCATGTAATTCATGCAACAGCTCAAAAAATAGTTTTATAATAGAATAGAATAGAATAGAATGGAATAGAAGACTTTATTGATCTCCCAGAGGAGAAATTAAATCGTGCAGCAGCCAAACACACACACGCTTAACGGTTTATACTAAAAATTAAAATAGAAATAACCAATAAATAGCTAAATAATAAAAAAGAGCAATATAAAATGTAGAAAGATGAGTAATGTACAAGAGAAAAAATAGTAAACATAAAAAAAACTGATAATATTTACATGTCCAAAAATACGTGAGGTATTTAGCGGATGACACTTTAATAACACTAACCCAAATCAATATCGGAATAAGATCAAATCGGATCGAATCAAATCTTGATAATCGATTCTGAATCTTAAGAATCAGAATCGAATCGATTCTTGACATTTGAATTGATCCTCAGCCCTACTTTCTTGCATTACTGAAAAAGAAAAAAACCTCCTCCTTGCCAAAATGTGATCTATGTATGACCCGAGTGGATTTTCTGCTCCACAAATCCTTGCAAGAGATAGAACAAACCAATAATGTGCCGTTTCTACCTCCAGATAAGACAGGGTCTGTGTTTGAAAAAACAAAATTTAAATAATAGCACAATCTTTTCTCATCTGGTCTCATTGTCTAAGGGCCCTCGGCCACACGGGCTGCATTCACGGATGGAGTCCTGCAGCCTTCAGGAGGCTCTTTGGATCGAACAGGCTTCATCTGTATTCGTTTGATATTCAGCCTGGCCTTCAAGCATGCCAGCTGCCTTTATCTAGCATTCGCAGACTGACTGTTGATGCTTGATGCGTAGATTAGCGGGCATTCAAATACAGCTGGTAATAAACGCGGTTCCTCCCAACCCGGCAGTGGAGAGATGTAAGACGCTTTAATAGCTTTTGGGTAAGTGCTGCTGCTGTCAAAGGAACAACGAATGAAATCTTACACGTGTTTGGAAGTGTTTTCAGTTTGCAGAGCTGCACTCGATGAGCTTTTCATGCCAAAGAAACCTTATCAGAAGCTGCTGCACAACCTGTTTTCTTCTTTACTGAATCATATTTCTGGTTTTGTGTATCTCGCTGCTTTCTCAGTACAACGGCAAGGTGATTACAATTCATAATACTTCCATTCATACCCAGATGTTTAATCAAGACAGAGGAATGAGCATCTCATTTAATTAATCTCCGATGCTTCGGTTTTGATTTTAGCGCAGCCACTTTGGAGACAATGTGCAACAAATTCATCAACAATGCACCTTAAATGAACCTTTCCACTAGCGATGATCATTCAAAGCTGCTGGATGTTGCTGTAGTAAGACAAAATTAAAGCTGCAAGCAGCGATGAACGGGCCCTTGCGCGTGCAATTTTCACCAATAAAGGTCAAGGACTGAAAACTAATTCTGATGACACCACCCACGACTCTCTATGTCAAACCATTCAAAAGTTATGGCAGAAAGTAGGAACTATCAAATATGGACCAATCAGATGAAGGGGGGCGCGCTTTTTGGCGTCTAGCGTCGCCACGGTAACGCTTTTGACTGAGGAAAGTAATGCCCATCGTCACAGGATCGAGACGCACATTTTGATGTATAACACACCTGGGTGCACGTTACGGTTCGGGCCGTATTAATTGCCGAAGAAATAGCATAAATTGCGCCAAAATTACACGATTAATTCAAAATGACTGACTTCCTGTTCGGTTTCGGCCATGGCGCCAAGAGACTTTTCTTTAAGTTGCGACATGATACAGGTGTGTACCGATTTTCGTGCATGTACGTCAAACCGTATTGTGGGGCTTGAAGAACAAAGTTTTCTAGGGGGCGCTGTTGAGCCATTAGGCCACGCCCATTAATGCAAACCATTAAATATCAAATTTTTCGCCAGGTTTGGCTTGCATGCAAAATTTGGTGACTTTTGGGGCACGTTTAGGGGGAAAAAAGGCCCTCATTTCGTCGGAAAAATAAAAAGGAGAACTCCTACAGATACAATAGGGCCTTCACACTGTAAGTGCTCGGGCCCTAATAAACCCAACTGGCAGCCACCCCATATATCTTTACAGTCTGTTATTCCAGAGCTCGACGAATATGTTTGGTGTGAAGATGCTGACCAGCCTCGGCAGCCGAGGCCTTTACTGCGTGTCGTATCCTTTGTCCTCTCAGTTCTGGCACCTGTAGTAGAGATGCACCGATCGATCGGCAACCGATCGGTATCGGCCCGATAATGCCCCTATCGGTTTTGATCGGAGATCGGAAAATAATAGTTCAAAGCCGATCAGATGACGTTTACAACGACAAACTGCCGCCAGTGCGTGCGTTCCCACAACTCATAGGGCCAATCCCAATACACCCCCTACTTTCTACCACTTCACCCTAAAAATGAGTAGGGCCCTTGTAATCTTCCCTAGGGATTGGGACACCACTTGTTACGTCACTGGTGGTTTACGTTCGGGTACGTAAGCGACTGCGTAGTTACGTTTGCACATACGTCACACCATATCAGGAAGCCCAGAGCTAAAAGCTGTTTTAATTTCAGCTGTAGCGCTGTTAATATGCCACTTTATTAAGTTTTAATATTTTTTCAGGCGTAAAAGTAACTGTTAAGATCCCCAACCTGGGCTCAGTTTATCCAAATAACGCCTGGTAAGAAATTTGATCCGATGTTTTCGGGATGAGAAGAGCCGCCGGGTCGGGAGCTGATTTATGGTTCCGCGTTAAATCGGCGCAGAGCCTACGGCTTAGGTTACGCGGCGACGCGCAACGTACGCCGTAGGCTCTGCGTTGGTGTAACGCAGAACCGTAAAACAGCCTTTTTTTCTGGCAAGATGTGAAAGACAATCAAGCAAATGATTATATACATTCACTGAGTGAATATTAAAGTAAAATATATATTTCTCGCTAGAAATGTAATCAAAACGCATTTTTATGCAGAAACTAACTTAAAATATTGATTTTATTCACTAAAAAATAAGAAATGTCTGCCATGTTTTTTTGTTTGATTCAGTTCGCAAATGACGACGAAAAGCATTCTGGGAAATTTCTCTAGCCCTCGGTCAGCGAGTCAGCATCTGAAAACCCTCGCTCTGAAGGGCTAGATTGATACACACTAGCCCTCGATATGTGCACTCCCCCTAGATAAACAGAGGAATTGGGACACCACTACCCTCACGGGAACGCGCCAAATTTAGGGGTAGGACTGAAAAGTAGAACTAGGGCCTGGGACTGGGCCTAAGTCGTCTCTAAGAGTCTCTAGAGGGTGAAATATTGCATATTGCCTCAGCCTGCAATAAAACAGACAATTCATGATACTTTCTCATCTCATTTTCTTACCTAATAATACAATGGCATTGTTGTGTACATGAGACAACACTATTGAAAAATGTATGGCTTTCACGCTCTGATCTGTGATCGGTAATATCGGGATCAGCAGATCGGCAGATACTGATTTTGGAGATCGGTGATCGGCCCTCAAAATCCTGAACGGTGCATCTCTAATCTTTAGGGTTGTGATTATCAAGGGACAAACTACAGAAACCTCTTTCAACCAACCCTACTCACACACAAACATCCATCAACCCTTACTTGTTGAAAAAAATGTTTGAAAAACCGACTGAAGCATTACAAAATAATCGTAGCTCGTCGTACAAAAGTGCTTCTCTTAGCACACAGCCTGTCAGACAGCTTCTTTTTCTGGTTTTCGTCCAATTTGCAAATACACAAACACGGCGCAGGCATGAAAGAAACTTCCTAGGAGTGTCATCGACGGATTTGCCATCACTACGAATACAACCACTTTGGTTTTGGTGCCTATTTCAAGTCCCATCAAGAGTTTGGAGGTTTTTGCATTTTATTCAAGCAGACATGAAGCGGGAAGCGAGAAAATATAGCGATACGACGGAATAGTGCTCAAAACCACCGCTTGACAGAAATAACATCAAAAACTATTGCACAGAAGTACAATCCTTCAAATTTAGAAGAAAAAAAAAAGTTGTGTGAACGTCGCTCAACGCTGAAATTGTGTTCACAGAAAGGAATAAATGGAAACTTTGAGTTCTGATATGTCTGGTTATCTTTCTTCACATAAAGACACATGTCTGTGCACATGCCTTGGCTCTGCCTGCAGCTGCAGACGTCTAAACACAGCACTCCCTTGCAGCGGCAGCAACTTCGCTGTTGCCCAGAATATTACGCTGCTCCCAGCGGGTGCAGGGCTGCTGCCAATCAATTTCCCACCAATAACAGTGACCCCCCCTGAGAAAAATACAAATGGAAAACAGCTCATTAAGGCCTGTTTCATGTTGGCGTTTCTCTTTAACAAGCAGCCATTAGTGTTTGTGTCCGTCCGCTGGGGCCGGCCAAAGAGGGAAGCATCGGGAAGATAAAGAGGAAGAGCTTAGCTATGATTGACACGCCGCTTCCTTCGCTACGCTCCTCGCTGACGGACATTACGAGCCGTTAGAGACACAAACACACACGTCCAAACATCTACGACCTCTCTTGTTTACTGCTAGTGTTGTTTCTGTCAGCCTGTTTCAGTTTTAGTCTAGTCTTTGGGTCGAGCTATCATTTTATTAGTTTTAGTCACGTTCATTCTCCTTTTAGCCGTGTCACGTTTCAGTCGACTAAAAGTCTGAGCATTTTAGTCAGAATTGTCCAGGACCATTGTAGTCAAAGATTGTATTTAGCTAAACTCATTGTACAATTCAAACAAGGTTATCTTAATATTATTGTCAGGAAGTGGTATGTGAGGACCAGAGGTGGGTAGAGGAGCCAAAAATTGTACTCCAGTAAAAGTACTGTTACTTCAGAATAATATGACTCAGGTAGAAGTAAAAAGTAGTCATCCAAATAATTACTTGAGTAAAAGTAAAAAAGTACTTGGTGAAAAAACTATTCAAGTACTGAGTAACTGTTGAGTAACGTCTGATTTATTTTTTTAACACAACCATTCAAACAGACAAAAGTACAAAATAATCATCTTCAGGCAAATTAAATCAATAAAATAATAAAATAAAATAAATACAAAATAGCTTAAACTAAAATAAGCTTAAAGTAAATGCAAGTACTTTAATAAATAATAAAATAAATAAAATACCAGAATAAAAAATAAATTAAGCACAAGTAGCACAAAATTTCAAGCCTTTGTACTTTTCTTTTTTAACCAGAACTAGAACAAGCCCATGAACTCATAGAAACTCTGTGTGTGTTTGAGTCTGTGTAAATGTGACAAAACATGCAAAAACAAACATTTTTCCCAAAGAATCACTCAGTGATGTCATGAGATTGACGCGTACGTGGATAAAAGGGATAAAAGAAAAGTAACAGCTCAACGTGGCCTAATGTAGCGGAGTAAGAGGAACAGTTTCTTCTTCACAAATCTACTCAAGTAAAAGTAAAAAGTATAGTGATTCAAAACTACTCCTAAAAGTAAAACATTTCCCAAAACTTACTCAAGTAAATGTAACGGAGTAAATGTAACTCGTTACTACCCAGCTCTGGTGAGGACCCAGATGCAGGAGACCAGAAGGCAGGAGTTCCCAAAAAACGGTGATTTATTTGTCAAAACAAAACCAAAAGCGCTGCAGTGCGGGATACAAAAACCAGAACATGAACGTGACCAAGAAAAACTACAAAAACTTGACGTGGAAAACACAGAGGAACAAACAGTACGGAGCAGCACGGAGCAAGGGAAAGACAAGACCAGATATACAGAAGGTTAACGAGACACAGGTGCAGACAATCAGGGCAGATGGGAAACAGGAAGGTCAAACCGGAACTCAAACACAAAGACACGGACTTCAAAATAAAACAGGAAATGAAAAAACCGTGGCAATTATATTATTGTTACCTTATAGACTCAAGACTACATTAATTCCAGATACAGAAGACTCTAATTTGAGTTTACGACATATTTATTTTTCCACATTTCTCCCCATCTTTTTCTTTTTCCACGACACATTGGGTTTTCTTTTCCACGTCTCTGTAGGAAAGTGTATCCAAAGATTGTCTCTTCTTCTCCCAGCCCAGAGCAGATCTCCCCCCGGCCATCGGCCCCTTTCCCTCTGTAACTTTGTTTTTAATGTACGTGAACTAGATCTCTGCGTTAACGGCATCAGCCTCTAACTCTGCAGCTGCATCTTCTGGATCTGATTCCTGCTGCAGCGACTGGGATTGAGGACTAACGTCACCCAGCAGAACTAAACCAGAGAAACTACTGAAAACATGGACATTAAACCAGAGAAACTACTGAAAACATGGACATTAAACCAGAGAAACTACTGAAAACATGGACATTAAACCAGAGAAACTACTGAAAACATGGACATTAAACCAGATAAACTACTGAAAACATGGACATTAAACCAGAGAAACTACTGAAAACATGGATATTAAGGATCTTTGGTAGAACATTTCGTCTCGTTTTGGTCAACGAAAATGAAGACACATTTTAGCAGAGTTTTTGTTTTGTAATCTACATTTTAGTCTCGTTTTTATTTGTCTACGACAGGGGTCACCAACCCTGGTCCTCGAGGGCCGGTGTCCCTGCAGGTTTTAGATGTTTCCCTGCTTCATTGCACCATGATACAAGTGACTGTGTCATCAACAGAAGTATCATGACTTTGATGACAAGCTGGTGACGATGATTAATTAGAATCAGGTGTGTTAAAGCAGGGAAACATCTAAAACATGCAGGACACCGGCCCTCGAGGACCAGGGTTGGTGACCCCTGGTCTACGATATTGCATTTAGAGCTGGGGATCGATTCAAATGTCATGAATCGATTCGATTCCGATTCTTAAGATTCAGAATCGATTATCAAGATTTGATTTGATCCAATTTGATTTCGATATATAGATTTGGATTAGTGTTATTAAAAATGTTGTTTGAGCTGTTGCATGAATTATATGACTGTGTAGTTATGCAACATATTAATACTAGTATTATATTGAGATTCAACATCAAGTATTGGCAGCTAATGATGCTGTAAGGACCAATCAGCTCCCAGAATGCTGATAGAACTGTTTTCAGAAACATCGTGTGGGTCAGAATTACCAAACAGATCCAGGGAGGAAACAGAGTGGTATGGAATCGTTTTTATTTTTCCCCATTTTTGAGAATTTGGTTTTTAGCATTTTATGCAAATGAAACCCCAATACAGTATATAAAGCAAAGAAATATAGACAATTTATGCAATTATAACTGAAAACTTTCATGTTTTCATACCTTTAAAAAAGGCAAAAACATGGCACAAGTTATTCTTGTGTCCAACAAAACATTCCTTTTTTGGGCATAAACAAAAAAATACCAAAACTTGTAAAAACAAAATCGATCTTTAGACATACGAATCGATTTTTAGGAATTAATATGAGAATCAATTTAGAATCGGAAAATCGATTTTTTCAACACAGGCCTAATTGCATTATATATTTAATTATCGTTATCGTCACATGACCTGCATTTTCGTTGCGTCTCATCTTTTTCCTCAGGTTCGTTGACGACGGTGTTTAGTCATGATTTTCGTTGAAGAAAGCAAATGTATTGACTGCTACTAGGGGTGTAACAATATATCGTGCCACGAAATTTTGCAATACAAAAACGTCACAATACGTGTCGTGGAGGTGACAAAGTGTATCGCGATATTGGATTATTAATATTAATCTATTGTGTTGACTAGAAACGCGCACCGACCACGCGTGCTGACCGTGCCTCGACCTGCGGATCAAAATCTTACTCCGCTCAGAAGAAACGAGTCCCATTTCGTGGTCCCGTTTTGAGCTCTGAACTTTTACTAATGTAAGGCTGGTGTAAGTTAAGCCTTACCTTATTAAATTATAGTCCCTGATTTACATCAGAATATAAAGAATATATTTATAAAATAATGAACCCTGAATTACCAAAATAACCTTAACAAAAATAAATCTCCTCTTACACTTATAAGGTGAGCATGAATCAATCTTTTTTATGATGTAAAATTGTATGTATTTATTTACTTTTATTTATTTATTTAATTTTAGTTGTTAAATTAGAAAGAAAAAAGTCAAATCATACATGAGAGAAAATATTCAGTTTGTGGCAAAATATTTACTTGTATGAAACTGAAGATGCATAATGCAAACCTGACATTTACTTTTAGTTCAGTTTGTGGAAAATGGTTGGCCTGGCTTTCTCTTTAAAACTTAAACAGTTATAAAGCATTACAAACTGTAACAATAGGGCAAACGCACAGCATTGTTTTGTATTTTGTGTCTTTCAAATAAAGACCATTTTTTCCAGACATATGTTCCTCATTCTAGGTTGTTAAAAAAATACTGCTATAATATCGTATCGTTATCGTGACCTCAATATCGTGTATCGTACCGTATCGTGAGATTAGTGTATCGTTACACCCCTAACTGCTACACAGACTGCACACATTCATGGAGGTGTTGCTTTTCAGGGAAGTTTAATTCACCTTCAAGTTGACTGGAATAGCCAATCACACCCTTACACCAGAGGTCTGACCCCCGCCATCTACCTGCCAACCCTCAGCCAACCAGGGCACCCATAGGTGAGGAGAGGTGAGAGCTGCAGGAGCCCCGATGGGAGCAGAGGAGTTTTATCCTGCTGCCTGTCCATCACCGCGTCGCTCCATCTGATCCATCACCTGCCTGAGGTTCTTCTCAGCAACCAATAAATCAGCGATGCAACACCATGAACGAGCTGCTGCTGCTGTTCAGACAACAATGCAGACGACGCTCACAGTGAAGAGCCTCACGGGGAGTGTGCACCTTAAATCTGCCACTTTAGGACTAGGTGAAACAATCCCTTTAAGGGATTGTTTCACCTGGTCCTAAAACAGAACAGACCGCAAAACAGTCAAATGAGCTAGAGCAATGAGATACTGTATGATGAAGGAAATCCCTTAGAAACGGGTGCTAAAGGTGGATTATCATAACAGATACTGACGTTTCAACAGTTGACATGTTAAACACTCGTCAGCAGGCTGTTTGCAGGGTGATGTTACGTGAAAAAATAAATAAATTAAAGCTGCAAGCAGTGATGAACGGGCCCTCACACTCATGGCCAACGCCCCCATAAGTATATCAGAAATGACACCACCCACGACTTCCTATGTCAAACCATTCAAAAGTTATAGCAGAAAATAGGGACTATGAAATATCGACCAATCAGAAGAAGGGGCGGGACTAATTTGAACCAATTATGGCCAAGGACTCAAAACCATGTCCGATGACACCACCCACGAGTCTTTATGTCAAACCATTCAAAAGTTATGGCAGAAAAAAGAAAAAAAATCCTACAGATACAATAGGGCCTTCGCACTGTAAGTGCTCGGGCCCTAATAATGTTGTACACATGCATCCTAGCCTAATGTCCCACCAGTCAAGGTGCACACATCGTCCATTTTACCCAGCATTCCATACATTTTTCCAACTGAAGTGTTAAAGACAAAAGTAAGTCTCTGCATACAGTAAATGTCTTGAATGACCCACTGGACCGATGTTGGAGGGTCTAGTTTCAAACGCCTTCTAGTTACAGCTTTTCCTGCCACAGGACTCTTCAGCAAGTACCTGTCCTTATGTAGGATTGTTTCTGGAATCTTACTGAGATGTAGAATATAAAAACAAAAATCCAAATCCACCCTCATTATTTTATCTATCTCTGTTGACACCTCCCTCCAGAATAACTGGATTTTTGGACCAAAGGACATCAAAGTGGTTGGCCACAGTGTCTCCAGCAGAAGCCCCGGCTCCGTTAAGTCAGGAGTTATGAAAATATCACCACATTTTTCCAGCCAAACTCCCTTAAAGACGTGGAGTTTCCGGCTGTCGCTTGTGTCTCACATATTTCTATCCAGGTCTCTTCTGATATCTGTGTCCGACTCCTTCTCCCATTTCTGTTTGATGGATAACGTAGTGATTTTTAAAGACTTTCTTCAGACCAACTTCTTTTTATATGCCTCAAGAAATACAGAAGTGAAATTGTATTCCTCCTCCATCTTGATTTTGAATTTTTTTTATTATAATGGTAATAATTTTAGGCATTTTGTTGAATTCCGTAACGAAAAATGAATCGTATGCAGGTCACTTTACCGTTAAGAGTCCAAACCGCTGCAAACAAAAGTTGCATCGTGGTGTTGGAAGGTCAATTTAAGTTTCTTGCAGGCGTTTTCTTCATGAATTGTTGCCTCTGATCCCACTTCTGTGTCCCATGTCGGAAACTATCTACGTTGCGTCATAAGTGACCTTCATGTGATGAACACAGACGTCTTTGACTCAGGACAATTCTGCACATTAAGATAATTAGGGCCCGAGCACTTACAGTGCGAAGGCCCTATTGTATCTGTAGGAATTGTTTAATCCTTTTTGCCACCCTAAACGTGCCCCAAAAGTCACCTGGCGAAAAATGTGATATTTAATGGTTTGCATTAATGGGCGTGGCCTAATGGCTCAACAGCGCCCCCTAGAAAACTTTGTGCCTCAAGCCCCACAATACGGTTTGACGTACATGCACGAAAATCGGTACACACCTGTATCATGTCCAACTTAAAGAAAAGTCTCCTGGCGCCATGGCCGAAACCGAACAGGAAGTCGGCCATTTTGAACATTTTGAATTAATCGTGTCATTTTGGCGAAATTTATGCCATTTCTTCAGCCGCTTTAGAGCCCGAACCGTAACGTGCACCCAGGTGTGTTATGCATCAAAATGTGCGTCCCCATCCTGCGACGATGTGCTTTAATTTTCTCAGTCAAAAGTGTTACCGTGGCGACGCTAGACGCCAAAAAGCGCACCCCCCCTTCATCTGATTGGTCCATATTTGATAGTTCCCTAAAAGTCACCAAATTTTGCATGCAAGTCAGGCCTGGTGATAAATTTGATATTTCATGGTTTGCATTAATGGGCGTGGCCTAACGGCTCAACTGCGCCCCCTAGAAAACTTTTCTCTGCCATAACTTTTGAATGGTTCGACATAAGGAGTCGTGGGTGGTGTCATGGGACTCGGTATTGAGTCCTTGACCATAATTGGTGAAAATTAACCCCGCCCCTTCTTCTGATTGGTTCTCCCTTTTTTCTGCTATAACTTTTGAATGGTTTGACATAGAGAGTCGTGGGTGGTGTCATTTCTGATATGCTTATGGGGGGCGGTGGCCGTGAGTGCAAGGGCCCGTTCATCACTGCTTGCAGCTTTAATTGAGTTAATTATTCCAGCATGAAAGAGCATCATGGTTCTGCCTCTGTCTTTTTTGTGCAAATAGATGTCTTGCAGTGCGCTTTCATTCCATCGTACCTTAAGAAATTTTAAATGTCACTGAGAGAGAGAGGAAAAAAAGAAAAGTAAAAATAGCTAAGCTTGTATTTGGTTCTGACAATTTAAATTCATGCAGCGTCTCCAACGGCGAGATGATTCCTGTCATTTCTTTGCCATTTCATATAGCAGATAATGACTGTAGGAGAAGTTAGGTACAGATCATTACTTCAAATATCAAAACTCTCATTCAAACAGCGGATCAAGAGGCGACCCTTGCCCCCCCCTCCCCATGTGTTGCTGCTGCATTTTTAAATATCATCTTTTTCATTGCCCAAGAAAGTCTTATTTTACTTTTGTCTTCATGCAGGTTTAAATCTTCATTCATTTGACACATTTGCTTTTAATCGCGCATGATTGCTCTGCTGCCTTTTCTCCATCGTCTTAAGTGCAAAAACATTACAGTAAGTGGCCATTAACCATAAGTCTTAGACAAACAAGCTCATTGGTTCATGGAAATGCGTCAGCGTGTTTCAGTTTCTCTCGTCATGGTTCTGTTGAGATTCAAATACGACCACAAAACAGTCGAATGAGCTTAACATGATGAAGGAAATCCCTCAGAAACAGGTGCTAAAGGTGGATTGACATAGCAGATGCATTTCAACGTTTCAACAGTTGACGTGTTAAACACTCATCAGCAGGATGTTTGCAGGGTGATGTTATGTAAAAAAAAAATAAAAAATAACATAAAATGAAATCATCTTTACCCAACGTTACGACCCAAATGGAACTTCAGCTCTTGTATTTTGCCGCTAACCAACTGATGTGACAGAGGAATACCAAGTAAAGTTTATTTATATAGTAAGTAAAGTTTATTTATATAGCACCTCTCACAGACAACGGAATGTCACAAGGTGCTTCACAAAAGATATAACAACATTACACTGCTTTACAACATTATTTAGTTAGTCGGCCCTTAATTCTGTCAATAGCCCCTGCCCCTCTTTCTGGTTCTGCCGCTGCTTCCTCCCTCTTTTCTTCATCTCTAACTTCGGAGTCCGACTCCCTTTTTCTCTTAAGTACTGTATGTCATCAATATTTCTCTGCATTTTGATGATGATTCTGTATACGTGTTCACGGTATATTCCTGTCCCGTGTGGGCAGCTCGTTACATTACAGCGGTGTGTATGTAACGTTACGCCGCTGTAGTGTTTGCTGGTCTGAGGGACAAACTGGCAGCGTTAGATAAAGGGAAACGTTTGTCTTCTAGTTAACATTTGATTAGTTTCTGCTCATGTTGTGAGCATCAGTAAGCTGGGAATAACAGGTGGATCATCTGTCCCCTCCACTCTTCCCTCTCCTCTCCACTCTGCTCAAAATATGACATCATATGCCTAACAACATGCCTAAAAGATTTCTCAAAAGTTGCCTCTTTCCACATCTACATTTGCAGGGTCGTACGGGGTCGTACGGGGTTGCAGGAGCGTTTTCAGAAGCCCCGGCTGCACCGAGGAGACCGATGGAGCAGAGCGGAGCGGCTCAGTGAGTTCCAGCTACTGCCATCAGGATGCAGATTCCTAGTCCCGAGAACGAGCAACTATAGGAACAGCTTTGTCCCTGCTGCTGTCTGTCTTTTAAACAAATCTAAACACATTTTATTTATTGCTGAGGTCTATCCTGCTTTTAACTTTCTATTTATTAGAAACCTTGAACTTCCAACTTCCAATCTGGGTTCAGGAGGCTGACACCACCTCCACCTTTAAAACTAAACTTAAAACCTTTCTGTTTAGTAAAGACTATAGCCTATAGTTAGTGTTTAGTAAACACTGGTTTAGTAAACACTGGTCATCCCGCTGCTGCTTCCACCTGCCTGATGTGTGCTGCTGACGTCCCCGACCCCCCCCAGTCTGGCCTTCGGCAGGAGGGTCCCCCCTTATGAGCCTTATGAGCGCTATAGGAATTGAATTGAATTGAATTGAATTGAAGTGAAGTGAAGTGAAGTGAAGTGAAGTGAAGTGAATTGAATTGAATTGAATTGAATTGAATTGAATTGAATTGAATTGAATTGAATTGAACTTGGTTCTACCTCTATTTATTGTTCTTTGCCTTGTTGGCAACATCTACTTTCATCCTGTTCAGTGAGCATTGTGAGAACCTGCCATGTCTGTCTTGTACTGTCTTAAACCTGTTCTCTGGATTTGTCCTGTGTCAAATAACATATATTATAATGTCTGTAAAGATTGTGTGTGAGATGCCTTCTTCCATCTACTGCAAAACAAATCTACCTACGGGTATTAATAATGTCAACTTGAACTTCAACCCAGGGGAACCTGCAGCTGTTGTACTACATCTCTGTTATTATGAGTGAAAAAAATGTCATGGGAATTTTGAAGTAGTGCTGAGCGATTCTGGCTAAAATAAGAATCTCGATTTTTCTCCACAAGAATCTAGATCTACAATACGATCCTCAAACGATTTTCATTTTTCCATGAAAAATTTATTTTTTCATTCAACTACTTGCAAGGTAGCAGGCAACAACAGTGGAAGACACATAAATGAACAACAACAAACTGCAAGCCAACTACTGTGGCTTCATTAAACAGTCACATTAATCAGTCAGTGCTGCTCACATAGTACATAATACATTAAAAAAAAACATCAAATTAAAGTGCTCTCACTCACTACTTGACCAACTACTCAAGTCTCTTTGGTAAGCGAAAATGAATACCGGTAAGTAACAAAAGCTTACTGTAATGCTGCCTCAGTGTCAGTGCTGCTGAACATAAGTTGCACTGTTGCAGCTTTGCTATCTCAAAATGTAAACTTGAACACAAGCTTTGCTATCTCAAAATGTAAACTTGTCTTGACTTGTCGCGGGAGTCGGGACCCAACGCAAATCTTGCGGGATCGGGCGGTTTGAATTTTGCTGCGGGCGGGAGCGGGCGGACAAAAAAAACCCCTGCGGGATCGGGATGTAGTCTAGCAACCAGATGGAAATAAATGACATGAAAGAACCTAAAATAAGGTCTTTACAAAGCAAAGACAAAGCAAGGCCAGTCAGATATTTGGAGAAACTGCATTTAGTGTCTGTGGCACATCTTGGAAGAGAGACGCACGGGATTGGGACGGCAGTCGGTCAGCAGCATTCTCTTCCTCCACAGCAATGTAATGGCCAAGCGATTAATTTGTTAAATTACAGTAATTCGTTTCATTCATTAACATTGTTTATTTTATGTTATTTATTAGTCTTATTTGAGCCACTCACAACCTACTCTCGTTGCTATAACCACAATCACATAATTGATGCGTGCGCAAAAGGCGAGTTTTGCGGGAGCGGGCGGGAGTGTAACACACACGTTGCGGGTGCGGGCGGTAATGATCAGAAATGCAGCGGGAGCGGGATGAAAAAAACAGTCCCGCGCAGGGCTCTACCACACACACGTGCAGTAAATGAGTGCGTGTTGCCATAGCAACGGGGTGTTTGCACATGATCATGACAAGAAGAGGAGACGGACACAGAACACAACCACACAACTTTTAGTTTTTGCCTGGGATGATTCAGAAGGAAGGAACATAAATAAATAATGCAGCGTGACGTCACAGAATCGCCATGATTTGATCTTATAAAAAATGACATCGCATTAGTGTTTGAATCGAGATCGAGATTTAATAAACGATTATCGCCCAGCATTATTTTGAAGTTGTGTCAGTTGCGTCATTAAAAAAGAGTATTTATCAAGTTAGATCCCCAAATTAGTGAAGAATGCCCCTTCCCCTCACACACACACTCTCTCTATCTTCTTATCAATAAAGCATGAACGAGAGCACTCACTTTTTGTTTTGTTCTCTTTAAGCTGGGTTCTGATGCCAAACTGACCCACTGCTCAAAACGTTTGGCTAAAGTGGTCTGAGATAATACCTCCCCAAAGAGAATTTTACAAAAGAAAAGAAAGAAACCTTCATTTCATTCAATAAGAAAACTCGGACGCATGTATTTGGAGGTCACTGTGAGCGAACGGCAATCACTCCGGTGGTTAAAAGCCAAGCCATTTTTCTTTGCTGTAGTTTGCTATTTCCTTCCCTCCGTCCTCTAAATCTGAACCAATGTGACATTGATCTCTTTCAAAATGCATCATTGGAAAGTGAATTTAGGAATTAATATTCCAGAGAGGCTTTTTTTCCCGCACATTGACTCTAAGAAGGAAGTGAACACCTGCAGCTGCATGGCTTCCTTTTACCAGAGCGGCGCCGGCGCCTCATCCATCCACTTTTATAATCGAACTACTGATGATCCCGTCTTAACAAGAGAGTCGGAGATACAAATGAGAGTCGGAAAAAACATCGGAGATAAGAAAGGAGACTCTGTCTGCATCTTTCCGTCATCGACCCACCGCAGAGCAGAAAGAGGAAGATCAGGAGTGAGGAAGAGAATGTAATGATGCGAGGCGAGGGCTGCTGCTTGTGAGTGCATCACAGAATTACCACCAACAGTTTATCAAACAACATCAAACAAACATCAGACCATTAATTTGTGAAAATCCTATTAAACCTGCTGAGAGGCACTATAAACACGGCGACATCCAGGCTCCCGCTCGGGCAGATTTCATACCATTAGACTTGACTATAACTGCAATTGTGACAACTGTCGATATTAAAGTAAAAAATGAAGATTATTTGCATTAAAAGGAAAAACAAAACAATTTTCTGTTGTTTGAGATTGATAAATTAATCTAAATTCAAAAATTAGGCTCCTGATCTTTTTCTTTTACGACAAAATTGTAACTACGTGGATGTGACACAATGTTGGAAGCAAACTGGAACAGAGATACGTTTAACTTCTTCTGAGACAAAACTGAGTACAAGGACAAGAGAAGCATCCAGCTAGCAAGTGAACTGAACATAAAGAGTGTGGGGCCATCTTATTAATCAAGACATTGAAAAATGGCACAAACACCCAATTGAAATGCTGCACACTGAGATTTGTAAGAGCATCCTCAGAGTCCATAGGAACACCCCCAACAATGGATGCCGAGCAGAACTGGAAAAATGTCCCCTTTTAATTAGGATACAAAAAAGAGCCATCAAATTTTACCAAGGCCTAAAAGCAAGCGACCCCGACTCCTACCACTACAAAGCTCTCCACAGCCAAGAGGAGAAGCTAAAGAAGAGTCTCCTCAGCCAGCTGGTCCTGAGGCTTCACCTGCTCTACCAACAGCAGGCCTCAGGACAGCCCTCACACAATCCGGCCCAACCAGATTATAGCTAAAGAAAAAGACAATTACATTAACTGTTAGGTTCCTAAATCAACATACATCAATTGATAACTTAGGAAAGACACAGAGACTGGTAGAAATGATTTTCAAGGCGCTTCTGCAGAAGCTTGGAGAGAAGTCTGAGGAGCTTCAGGGCAACACGGCCTTCCTCTTTAGAGCTCGTCAGGTCTTCTCACAACTTGCTCTCTGCAGAGCTGGCGCTTTTATTCAGCAAGGATGACAGGAATGAACATATTCGGTAAACTGACTGTCGGTGTATAGATGGACAATGAACAGATGGAGAACAGACATGGTATCAGATGATAGTTAAAGAGGTCACACCTATGACTTTTCAGTTAATAAGTAACTTATCTTGTGGTGTGCAGAGCAACAGACATCCTTTTAAAAAACTCAAATGGTCTTGTCATCAGATGGTCAAACTAACCCTTAAAGACAATGAGACGGCTGTCAGTCGACCCCCCTGAGTATCTCCAAGGAAGTGGCTGCCCTGTCATCTGTTAGAGCATGTGATGGGGGTCTTGAAACAGATGCACCTAAAGACAATGGTTCATTGACCAACCAGGAAGTCAGCAGGCCAACCTTCAGTTTTAACCTCCTGCGTGTGTCAAAGCATGTCATGAGGATAAACAGACAGTTTTCTAATTCTGATTCTGATTCTTCATAGTTTCATATTTTCATAAGGACAAACTTGTTCAAATCTTTGATTAATCCGACATTAACTATTGGACATCTACCACAAAAACCCAAAGCAAACTGCAATTCTATTTGGCTCTAAAAAGACAATATACAATGGCGACCTATCTGACCAGCGTGACTGATCAGACACTCAGAAAGACTTTGACCATGCACAGACTCAGTGATCACAGCTTGGCCATAGAGACGGGTCGACACAGGCAGACCTGGCAGCCCAGAGAGGACTCCAGGACCTGGACCAGAACCAGGACCTGGACTAGGACCAGGACCAGGCAGCCCAGAGAGGACCGGCTGTGTCGGCTCTGTCCACACAGACAGCTGGAAACAGAACAACACTTCCTGTTAGAGTGTGAACATTACAAAGACATTAGATCTAAGTTCTTTCCTAAAATTAAACAACAATCCAGGATTTTGATTCCCTCTCAGATCAGGACAAAATCCAACATTTAATTGGAGAAAAAAAAGGAAAGTGCTTTAGAAGCCGCTAAATACATCAGCGCATGTCATAGATGGAGAGAAACACAACCAGACAACACAGTCTCCTTATCCGTATACAGTCTCCCTGCCTATTCATGTAAAATAGTTATGTATATATATATTGTATGCACGTGTTAGATATTTGGTGTTGGGTATTTGTTGTAGTTGTATTGGTGTTTCGTGAGTTGATTGTGTCGTGATTTATTGTATGTATATGTATGCTTTCGGCAACAATGGTTACCATTCATGCCAATAAAGCCAATTTGAATTGAATTGAATTGAGTGAAAACGTGATGCATTAATAAAATACAGTATCATCCCAAATAAAAAAATGTTTTACAAGCAGAAAATACAATAAAGAGCCAGGTTCTCTCAAAGCTAAACAACAGAATAAAGGCCTCATTAATATTAATGCAACATATGTAACAGACAATCTCTTTAGAGTTAACTCTAATCTCTGGAGTTAAATACGTCCTTGGTTCTGAAGGTCAGAGTAAATACACTTTTTATACATATTAAATACACATTTCATAAACTACATACATTTTGCTTCTAGAATTCTGAATAATAAAATAGAGCTTTTATGTCATCGTACCACCACATCTTTGTGTAAACCTTTTAGTGGCAATAAAAAGGCATAAATAGTAAAAACAAAAACCCAAAACAGCTAATTATCCCCCTTGCAAGAAAAAAAAAAGTCTGGTAAATTGGCCAACCAATTAACTGGTTTACCTCCAATGCCATCACTGTTACATCTGTTTGTATCATTATACATTTACCAATCAATAAATATCAATCATAGCTGGACTGATAATAAAACAAAAAATGACAAAAACATACAGCTTCTCTACTAAGTCATTGCTCAGGAATTAGATGCAAACGTAGACCCCAAAGATGAGCTGGACAACTGCAGCTGAGCTTCAGTCACATTTATTTTCTCCATCTGACGTTTAACCTGCAGCTGTTCACAGAGTTAAACATCATATCTGTGTCACAACCAGCACTGACTCAAATCTGAACTGTCAAAACACTGGCAGACGAAGCTGGATTGGATTTACAATTTGTAGCTTTCAATCTGACAGCGGACCTTTGGCCCTCTGCCGACTCAGGAACTACACACGCAACACTCTGGATCTACACATCCAACACTCAGGAACTACACACCCAACACTCTGGATCTACACACCGAACACTCAGGAACTACACACCCAACACTCAGGATCTACACACCCAACACTCGGGAACTACACAACCAACAGTCTGGAACTACACAACCAACACTCTGGATCTACACATCCAACACTCTGGATCTACACACCCAACACTCGGGAACTACACACCCAACACTCTGGATCTACACACCCAACACTTAGGAACTACACACCCAACACTCAGGAACTACACACCCAACACTCAGGAACTACACACCCAACACTCTGGATCTACACACCCAACACTTAGGAACTACACACCCAACACTCAGGAACTACACACCCAACACTTAGGAACTACACACCCAACACTCAGGATCTACACACCCAACACTCAGGAACTACACACCCAACACTCAGGAACTACACACCCAACACTCTGGATCTACACACCCAACACTCGGGATCTACACACCCAACACTCGGGATCTACACACCCAACACTCGGGAACTACACACCCAACACTCAGGAACTACACACCCAACACTCTGGATCTACACACCCAACACTCGGGAACTACACACCCAACACTCAGGAACTACACACCCAACACTCGGGAACTACACACCCAACACTTGGGATCTACACACCCCACACTCAGGAACTACACACCCAACACTCTGGAACTACACACCCAACACTCTGGAACTACACACCCAACACTCGGGATCTACACACCCAACACTCGGGAACTACACACCCAACACTCAGGAACTACACATCCAACACTCTGGAACTACACACCCAACAAAAAGGAGAAAATGTTCTATTTGATCGGAAATGTTCTAAGATTCTACGGTATACAATGTTCTACATTTATACAGTATATTGAATGTTTTCAATATACAAAAAGTATATGAAATGTTTTTCTGTTAATTGATTTACTGTTCTGTAGCACTCCGTGCTGCTTTAATTTCATTGTATGCCTCATACAATGACAATAAAAGTCTGAACACTCGGGATCTACACACCCAACACACGGGATCTACAGATCCAACACTCAGGATCTACACATCCAACACTCGGGATCTACACATCCAAAACTTGGGATCTACACACCCAACACTCTGGATCTAGACATCCAACACTCGGGATCTACATATCAAACGTAAGTGACAGCGTCAGAAAGGAGGAAATGTTCTGTTTGTTTGGAAATGTTCTAAGATTCTACAGTATACAATGTTCTACGTTTAAACAGTATATTGAATGTTTTCAATTTACAAAAAGTATATGAAATGTTTTTCTGTTAATGGATGTACTGTTCCGTAGCACTCCGTGCTGCTTTAATTTCATTGTATGCCTCATACAATGATAATAAAAGTCTGAACACTCGGGATCTACACATCCAACACTCGGGGTTGTAAAGTAAACTCTGTTTGTAGGATTCTCTGTGAACAGCATACATGAAATTGTCTTGTTTTTGTTTCAAGGATTTTCTGAATGGATCAGCCTAATATTAAAGACACACAGGGACTCGGCTCAGAGGGTCGCCCTAAAGGTGCTGGTGTTACCTCTGTCATGATGTCTACCGTAGCTCCATCAGCTCTGGTTTCATTGCCGAAGGGTGACATAGTGCCATTAAGCAATATGCTCAAAGTGACAATGTTAAGGTCACTCTGGTAAGTCTGCAAGGAGGTGCCAAATTTTCATTTCTTTATATGGATTTGACTGAGCCCTGCGATGGACTGGCGACCTGTAGAGTGGTGGGGTTGGGTTGGATGGATGGATGGATGGATGGATGGATGGATGGATGGATGGATGGATGGATGGATGGATGGATGGATGGATGGATGGATGGATGATTGATTGCAGGACACAAATTGCAAGCAGTTTCCTGGAAAATAAAGCTTTCATAGTCAACATCTCCGACCAAATCCAAAGAAGGAGCAACAATTATTCAGTTTGCATAGCAACAGTGAGACATATGGGTAAAATAAATAGTTTTTTCTCTCTCTCTCTCTCTCTCTCTCTCTCTGGCACAATCATTTTCTCAACAATTAATGACACAAAGCGCCATGATTGATCCGTCGAACCACGGCTGTATGTAGGTGCCATATCTCCCCACAGGCAAGCATTTTCTATCCGTTTAATTTGCACTCTTGTCTGGCCGTTCTGTTTAATAGGAAATTAAAAAAATCTTGTCTTTTTCTGGGGACCAGTTTGCTCCTCGACTGCTGAAATGCAGTTTCAGTGGGTTGAAATCAAGGATATGCCACGAAGCAAGTTCAGACCTCTTCCTCAGTCCTTTCAGTCGCTGTGTCTCCGTTTCAGTGGGCGACCCAGTAAGATCCCCTGACCTAGCTAACCAGCTCCCCATACAACGTGCTAGTAGTACACCACTTTCACTGTTTGCCAACCACTAAAAAAAGACATGAAGAAGAAGAAAATCAAGCTGGAACAACAAGCTAAAAGAGCTCAAATGGTTGCCATGTTTCTGTGTGCCGATGAATGAGAAGACGACTCAAACTCAAACAATACTAGTCCTGCACACAGCCCCCCCCGATTAGCACCAAGCCCACCCTGCCACCACCCCCCCCCCCCCCCCCCCCCCAGCAAGTTTCCAGGGCAGCACTCGGCAAAGACGTTTCAGCCCTGTTAAGTCCCTGAACATTATGGTAGTGGGAGACCGACGACTGACGACCCGTAACAGATCCAGATCCTGCTTCTGGAAACTCTTATCCACTGAATAAGCATTTTATTTCAGGTGCCCACATTTAAAACTTAATCAGTCTGACTCATCATTCATAGGAAAAGCAGATTTTTGTTCGTGACAACTATGAATCACAATGGCCCTGAAATCAAAACAATCAAAATGCTAATTAATTGCTTCATATCTTATGTCTACAAAGAACTGTTAGTAGCCTACTATTGTTTATGCTCTTAAAATGTTAAATTTGAGGTTTGTCTTTTTTTTAGCTGACACCGTCTAATAACTTATATTGATTTGTTTGAATTTCATTGATTATATTCTTTGACAGTGATGGACTGTGCCCCGCCTTTGTGCCAGGACCTGGTTTTGAACTCATCGTACATGACCGCGATGATCTGCGTGGGTGAGGCGAACCACCTTAACTGTCCCGACTAGGGATGGGAATTGATAAGATTTTTTCGATTCCGATTCCATTTTCGATTCTGCTTAACGATTCGATTCTTTATCGATTCTCTTATCGATTCTCATTTGGGAAAAAGGAGAACAAACCATTTTAATATCAACTTTGTTTTATATCTTTGAACAAAAAAATATAAGTGTGGTCTTAAGACGCCCTCAGCCTTGGGCTCCTTGATGGTGCCAGGGGGTCCCCACAAAATTATTTGTAATATAAAATATGTATTTAATATAAAATAATAAAATAAATAGTCTTCTGTAGAAATTAACTAAATACAACAAATGATTTTGTGGCAATTACACAAGAATGTCCAATAACATGTTCAACACCACAAACTAAGTCACTGCTGGTAACATTAATCTATTCTGGCCTGATACTCTTCCCTGCTGATGAGAGGAGAAGTTAGTGGTAGAAGCTCTTTAACTTCTCCATAGATGAGCTGATGCGCTGCAGCTGTGTCAGGAGTGCGCTCCGCTGTCCGCCGGAGCGACCGGCATGTCCACGTAGCCGAGCACGCAACTCTTCTAAAGCATGATTTATGGTTCTGCGTTACACCAACGCAGAGCGTACGCCGTAGGCTCTGCGTTGGTGTAACGCGGAACCATAAATCAGCCTTACCACACGCCGGCTGACTCCGCGCTCCCAGCGGATTAGCCGGCCGAGTCCTAACAGTTTCCCCCCTTTGGTAAAATATCCACATTGCAAGAATTGTCGCCCTGTTGTCATCCTTTTTGGTAAAATGTAACCAAACTTTCGAGCGTTTATGCCGCTTTGTCCCCGTGTTTTCCTGCTGGGCGCGAATGCGTACGTTGCGCAACGTGCGTGGTGACGTCATTCGCGCCTACTGGAATCGATAAGGGAATCGTTTGCGAAAAAGGCAAACGATTCCAAGGAATTGAAACACTGGGAACCGGTTCTCAACAAGAACCGGTTCTCGATTCCCATCCCTAGTCCCGACTTTACGATTGACGCATCGCTAACCTGCTCGTGTCCCTTCCTGCCTTCTCTCAGCCTCTTCACTTTCACACTTTTGTTGTTGTTGTTGCGTTGGTAAATGGTGACAGCCTTGTTGCTCTGCAACCTCCCAAAAAATCCTCAAAGGGCAAATTCGTTTTCGCTAAATAAATAACAATCCCTGTTGTCACTTCGTTTACATGAAAGTCTCCAACTAAACTGATCATTTACTTTGATTTCCCAACAAAAAACCATTGTTTCAATACTTTACACCATTTTGCTTGTGACATTTGAACGTGTTTCTCACGTTCACTTGAACCAAAACTCAAACATTTTACAATTTAATCCTATTTGAGGCTTTTCCAGCAGTTCAAACAGGAGGCGATGGGTGAAACTGAGATCCAGCAGTGTGTTAAAAGAAAAAGAAAAGTAAAATGAAGTCGGGAGCGTCTCTGCCTACGACTCTGATGACAGAGAGACATCAACTCGGAGACAGCCAGATCATGATTTGCAGAAGGGTTTGCTGCTCATCCCTTTTGTTCTGCAATTTATCACAACAGTGTTGACAAGACGCTAACTCTCGCACACAAAACATCGTCTATATAATGAGGCCTACAAAAACTGTAAATACACTTAACTCCAGAAACACAGCCACAAGATGAATGAACAGATGAGAAGAGCAACGACTGTAGCTACAGGAAACCGTGACTTGCTGTTTGTTTTAGTCAACAGCCGGTCTGCGTGGGTTTTTAAACATCATTTTTATGTCCTGTAGCTCTGAACAATGTATTTTTAAGCACAACAGATTCTTCAGTTCTGTTTTCTGAGTTTCTTTTTTTCTTTCTAGCTCTTAAATATTTAAACTATAGTTTTCAGAACATGTCTTTGGCAACAACATGAGTTCACCAGGAAGGCAGCTTGTTTTCAAACCACAATCAAATCCTAGTCTCGCCCCGACTAAACACAGTACCATCAAACTAACATGCAGTCAAATGTTGCTGCATCTACGAGTGTGACACTTCTCTTTTGAGTTCGCAGCCAAGCAGCTGAGGTAAAATGTTGCTCATTAATACACAAGTATAAATCTCAAAGAGCAAAACCACTGGGCTGCGTTTAGGGATCCACATGGCAGTTTCCTCACTGTAGACAATCTTCAGTGCGTTGTGGTCACACTGGGGAGCTTCGGGGTTACGTACAGGTCTGGGTGCTTTAATCTTACATTATTTACATCCCTGGACTTTTTTTTATGTAATAGCATCTCACAGCATAAAATATCACATATAGGAAAAGGGGAAGAGGCCGCTGAATATTCTGGCACTGTCATGTGACGAGTGGAACGGGACCCAAATGCAGGAGATGAGGTGGCATGAGTTTCAAAACAGAAAGCTCTGCTTAGGCAGCAGTCCACACACAAAAAGGTCTGTGGCAGGGTGGAGGAGCAGCCACTCAGTTGATTGGGCACATCTGTGCCCAATCAGCCTCTCCACCCTGCCTGCCTTCGTAAAGAGCGGCTGCACACCAGCAAGAGGTCTGCTGGGAGGAAGCTGCTGAAGGTGACGGCACGTGTGTCTTGGGTGAAAGAAGAGAATAAAGATCACGTATTCCACTGCTCTTCTGAGAATAAAGAGTTCCTGCACTAAACCCTGTGTCCTCTGTCCTGCCGGTCGACCCACGTAGCACTAGCCTTGCTACAAGGTCTTTATTAGAAACCAGCAAACAGACGTTTAAAAAAACAGACCAGTAGAAAAACAGACGCATCAGAACGGAGGAAGGGAAGGGAAGAGAAGGGAAGGGAAGGGAAGGGAAGGGAAGGGAAGGGAAGGGAAGGGAAGGGAAGGGAAGGGAAGGGAAGGGAAGGGAAGGGAAGGGCAGGGAAGGGCAAGGCAAGATATACGCTCTGGTACGGTGGCCGAGACCCGCCATTGCTGAAAATTAAAGAAACGCTGTAAATAAAAAGAAACTCCGCTGCAAATAAAATAAACGCTGCAAATAAAAAAAAAATGACACAAATAAAAAAGCCACAACGGAAGTGAATTACCGGGGACTATTTTTGCTGATGCACCGGTGTTTTTTACGTGAGAGGAGAAGAAGAGGACGTAAGTGAAAAGGAAGAAATAAGAAGAGCGAGGAATAAGAAGAACAACGAACGACAAAATAAGTGAAAAGGTTAGTGTTCAACGTCGCTACGTGTAATTTTCAATGTGCAACACCGGTGCATCGGCAAAAATAGTCCCCGGTAATTCACTTCCGTTGTGGCTTTTTTATTTGTGTCGTTTTTTTATTTTGTTTCTTTATATTTGCAGCGTTTCTTTTATTTGCAGCACCGTTTCTTTTTGTTTGCAGCGTTTATTTTATTTGCTAAGCGTCTACTTTATTTGCAGCAGCGTTTGTTTCTGTTTGCAGCGTTACTTTTATTTTCAGCAATGGCGGGTCTCGGCCACCGTACCCCGGGGCTGACGAGTATGGAGCTAGAACAGTCTCATAATTCACAAATGCACAGGACAAGTTTTACAAATGCACGGACCGATTTGCAAATACACACACCGTTTCACACGTGCACAGGACAAGTTTTACAAATGCACAGAACGATTTGCAAATACACACACCGTTTCACAAATGCACAGAACAATTCACACGTGCGTAGGACAAGATACACAAATGTATTTTTGATGCACACACAAATATAACCTGATTTACAAAGGTTTTTTTGTCTGTGAGCTGCGCTGGATTTGTGTGTGAGTTTTGAGACTCCCCTGACGTGACAAGATCCACACGTAGGTTTTTTTTAACACGGAAGGATCTGCAACCAATCAGATTAAAGGGGCGGATACACCATGCTGTTTGAACTGCGTTAGCGCCGTTCACTTAGAAAAGTGATTAATATTTCAAGTTGGTGCAGTAAAGATAAAAAACAGTTACAGGAGATAAAAAATAAATAAACAGGATGGAGAGGGGATCACTGCTGCTTTTCTTGTGATCCCGGTAAATAAAACAGCGCGATCAGAGATGGTTTGTGGGACTGTTCAACCAGAGCCGTCAGGAGACTGGAGAGCTCTTAGTCCTGCCGGTGCAGCAACTGATGATGAGAAACAGTGGAGATTTTTATATATTTGCTCTGTTTGGTTTCACGACGTATTACTGTCCCGCTGATTCAGCTCAGAACTAGACAGACAGCAGAGAGCTGCTGCGCTGCCTGACGGGGACGAGCTGCAGCGCCAGGTGGAGCAGCAGCGCATGTCAGGAGATTAATTTACTGAAATATCTGGAGTAAAGTCGGTATCAGTCGACTGATAACCGAAGAACCTCTGTATCCAGCTCAGATGTTTGATGATCGGTGGACTAAACCCCGACAGCATCATCACTGCTGCATCTTCCCATGCACGACTCTATCTGCACCGGGACTGTGTTGATCTGCCACCGCTGTTTTGACACGTTTGTCTCTGTGTGGTGGCAACGTCACATCATAAATGTGAGGATAACAGCTGCTTGTTTCTGACCTCCACGTCTGGTCACTTGTGGTCAGCTGGTGTCTGACCGGGACCAGCGCCACTCGCGGCCAGAGCCAGAACGAGACTGCAGCAATATTCACCCCCGTCAACAGGCTCGTTCTCCTGAAAGACACCTGTAGTTCAAATACAGAAAAATCTCTGCTGTTTCTCATCATCAGTTGCTGCATCGGCAGGACTAAGAGTCTCCAGTCTCCCGACGGCTCTGGTTGAACGGCCCGACAAACCATCTCCGATTGCGCTGTTTTCTTTAGATCACAACAAAAAATCAGAACAGTGATCTCCTCTTCATCCTTTATTTATCTTTTATCTCCTGTTGCTGTCTTTACTCCACCAACTCCAAATATTAATCACTTTTCTATGTGAACAGCGCTAACGCAGTTCAAACAGCAGGTGTATCCGCCCCTTTAATCTGATTGGTTTAGAGTAAATCGTCCCCCACGTGGGGTGCGCTCTTATGATTGGCTGGAACAAATGAAGACATCTGATTGGTTGCAGATCCTTCCGTGTTAAAAAAAACCTATTTGTGCATCGAGTCACGTCAGGGGAGTCTCAAAACTCACACACAAATCCAGCGCAGCTCACAGACAAAAAAACATTTGTAAATCAGGTTATATTTGTGTGTGCATCAAAAATACATTTGTGAATCTTGTCCTGTGCACGTGTGAATTGTTCTGTGCACGTGTGAAACGGTGTGTGTATTTGCAAATCGGTCTGTGCATTTGTAAAACTTGTCCTGTGCATTTGTGAATTATGAGACTGTTCTAGCTCCATAGACGAGACACAGGTGCAAACAATCAGGGCAGACGGGAAGAATGGACGTCAAACTAAAACCAAACACAAGTACAAAGTCTTTCAAAATAAAACTGGAAAAAGGTTGAAAACTATACCAAAACTAAAGAATAAAATGCAAAAAATTTAACACACGGAAAAGCTAACCTCAATAACCCAATAACTACAACAAGAACATGGTTTGGGAAAATATCCCCAAATAAAATCCACTTTTTAGTGGATTATAACAAATCAGATGATTAAGATTTTATTGGAAATGCATGTTGACCTAGAGTTGAGACGTGTAACTAGATCACAATTAGTCACAATGATCCAAGCAATAAATACAATTCATCTGCTTCTGTTTATATTTGCTTAATCGTGCTTTTATTTCACTAAAATGTTTCTTTGGTATTTTAACTTGAATTATTTCAAAGCCCTTATCTAACAAAAGTTATTGTGAATTTCATTAGTTTGATGATTGAGAAGAATTCAACTCTCTTTCCGGTATGAGTTTGTTCTTTTTATGCCTTTTTACAGTTTGTTTGTTTAAAAAAATAATTCCTGTTTGAAAAGAACAGTGCAAAATTATAAGAAAATGCCCAGCATAGCAATCCAAACCCACACACAACCACACACACACACACACACACACACACACACACACACACACACACACACACACACACACACACACACACACACACACACACACACACACACACACACACACACACACACACACACACACACACACAGCTCAGCAATTAGATGCAAATGTAGACTCAGGAAAATCAGCTATTTTACATCTGGAAGATCCAGAAGATTCCTTGTTTGAATGGACTTTTCCCAGAAATCTGCATGTTAAGTTCTGTACATGTCTGTACATGTCTGTACATGTCGTTGCCATGGCAACCTGTCCAGGCTGGATCACTGCCTTTGCCTGAAGACAGGGGGACAGGTTGCAGCAGACCCTGTAACTCTGAATAAGAAGAACGTCCTACAACACTTCTGGAACTCCGATAGTCTCCCTGTCTTCAAATCCGCTCAGAACACAAACTCCCGTTTGCATATTAATTTTCAAAATGTATGTACAATTACAACCAAATAAAACAGAGCAATGATTCTTTCTGCAGGTTAAACAGGAAGAGTTTCACTTCCATATCCTGCATTTAGTGTCCCAGAGTTTTAATCCATTAAATGGTTTGGAAAAATCACATAATAATCCAGTAAAATTGCGGAAATCTTCATAATTGACATTGCAGATTATTTATAGATCCGGTACGTGTTCACAAAAGTCCTAAGTTGACATACGTTGACACGTACATCATCACGTTGTCAGCGTGTCATCAGGTTGGCTTTTTCCACGCCACTTCCCGCGAAAAGCAGCTATAGAACAAGACTATAATAGTTAGTCTCAAATAAAGCTTCGTGGTAGATATGCTGCTATAGGCCTATGCTGCAGGGGGGCACCGACATGATCCGCTGGGCGGTGCCTCTCACCCTTCTTCTCCTCTCCTCTTCCCTTCCTCTCTTCTCCATTTCCATTTATATTTATTATAAGTATCTCATAGCTATCATTTTTGTCCATCGCTCCTGTAGTTTCTTGTGCTGGCCCCCCTTTTTCTCTTTTGTGCATGTTTGCAGGCCGGAGCTTCGGGAGCTGCGTTCTGGCCTGCGCTCCCCCCCCCTGGTCATCCCGCTGCTGCTTCCACCTGCCTGTGGTCCCCCATGCCCCTCTGGACATCCCGCTGCTGCTTCCCGCTGCTGCTTCCACCTGCCTGCGGTCCCCCACACCCCTCTGAGAATCCCGCTGCTGCTTCCACCTGCCTGCGGTCCACCACGCCTCTCTGGGCAGTCCGCTGCTCATAAGGCAGGAGCCTTATGAGCCTGGTCCTGCTCAAGGTTTCTTCCCTCCTAAAGGGGAGTTTTTCCTTGCCACTGTTTGGCTTGTTTTGATGCATAGCAAATAAAAACACTCCATTAAATGGCAGTATTGCATGCAGAAATGTAAAAATATGCTTAAGCGGACTTGTTCTATGGTAGGTCATAAAGGGTTAATACATACATTTCAAATGTGTTTGTTGTCTATTGAGCATCTGTTGTGTTGTGTCATGGTTGCTGCTACTTGTACGGTGACCTTGAGTATCTTTAAAGGAGCATAATCAACAACCTGTATTATTATCATTATTAATATTACTATTAATCGTCTTACGAAATGGTTATTTTTATACTCATTTAGATTTAGTTGATGTAGCTATCCAATTATTCAGCGGTTAACGTTACGAGATTCAAGAGGTTTCTTTTGGGCTTTGATTAACATGCAATCTTTGATATTAGAGGAGCATTCATTTAGCATCTTCTTTCAAATGATTCAAAATGTTTTCTTAATCAGTTTGCATAAAAAGACAAAAGTGAATTATAAACAAACGTGTTGACAGTTAAGGAAAGATGCACGGACTGATGTTGCAGCCGAGCATTTCGGAGTCCGGGTTCGTCCTTCCCAGATTCCCTCCCAGGGAATCGCTGCCGCCTCAGACCTCTGGCTCTGATAACTCCCCTGTCACACACTTGTCAGAAGCCATAAGCTCTGAAGTGCATGACGTCTTCATCAGGAGGAGGACACTGCTCCGTCCTGAGGACATTTATAACCTCTGTCCAGAGAATGCTAGACATGCTCTCACTGAACTAACTTCTCAGGCATTCATGCATGGGATAAACAACCAACACACACACCCAGAAATGTGCAATCTCTGGGCATGTTCTACAGTGTGTCTGCAAAAAAGGTTTTAAAAAATAAAGTGAATAATTTGATGCAGTAACTTCCAGACAGTTATATTGATAAGAAACAAACAAGACCTTTACACAGAGGGTCAAACTGAGGGTCAAATCCATGCTACGGTGCATTTTATCAGTCGAATGGAGAGTCGGATGTGTTCTGAATTTAAACAAACATGGTACCAAATGAAGTGTGACATGAAATAATTCCATTTTTGTTTTTTTTTTGGATGGAAATCTTTTTCAAATTGCTTGAGATGACGTGTGTTTGGGACTCGCTGGAAGGGAAACTGATGCTATGGTAATGTGATGCTGTAACCCCAACACTGTTCCAGCCACATCTCTTTCAACAACCTTGCTTTCTTTGACCTCTGAAGCCACGGGCTATTTTCTTTTTCACGTCCATCTGAAAAACGTGGTGAAATTCAGTCAGCAAAAGGCGAACAACTCAAAAACCTGGGGCTTCGTTGACAACAGATACTCCACAAGCGAATGCTGAATAAAACAGTAATTCTGTCTGGAGAAGAAACAACGAGACAAACTCACAGTCCAGGATGACGATGACGATGACAGCTGCAATACGGATGGATGGATGGATGGATGGATGGATGGATGGATGGATGGATGGATGGATGGATGGATGGATGGATGGATGGATGGATGGATGGATGGATGGATGGTTGGATGGATGGATGGATGGACGGATGGATGGACGGATGGATGGATGGATGGATAGACGGATGGATGGACGGACGGATGGATGGATGGATAGACGGATGGATGGATGGATGGATGGATGGATGGATGGACGGATGGGTGGATGGATGGATGGATGGATAGACGGACGGACGGACGGATGGATGGATGGATAGACGGATGGATGGATGGATGGATGGATGGACGGATAGATGGATGGATGGATGGATGGACGGATGGATGGATGGATAGACGGATGGATGGACGGACGTATAGATGGATGGACGGACGGGCGAATGGATGGATGATGGACAGGCGAATGGATGGATGGATGGATGGATGGATGGATGGATGGATGGATGGATGGATGGATGGATGGATGGATGGATGGATAGATGGATGGATGGATGGACGGATAGATGGATGGATGGACGGGCGAATGGATGGATGGATGGATGGATGGATGGATGGATGGAAGCATGGATGGATGGATGGATAGATGGATGGATGGACGGACGGACAAATGGATGGATGGATGTATGTATGCATGGATGGATGGATGGACGGACGGACAGACGGACCGACGGACGGACGGACGAACGGACGGACGGACGGACGGACGGATGGATGGATGAACAGGGTGATGACCCAGTTGGACGCACCGTTCCCTCAACGTTCCCCTACAGCTCAGCCAGAGCCACACCCACCACACTGGCAAACATTAGACTAATAAATCAGGAATACGAAAGGAAAAAAGAACATTTTATAGGGACTTTAACATCTTTTACCCGTGAGGCCTTTAACTCTGGAAATAAGGTGCTCACAATGTAAAAGAAAAGAATATTGATTAGAAACAGGAAGTGGACGGCTCGCCGATGTCAGCTCTGAACCAAGACTTTAAATCGTATTTGCATTTGTATTTGAACAAAAGCTCCACAGGAAGTTGAAAGCGGTTTTCATCATCATCATCATCATCATCATCATCATCATCATCATCATCATCATCAACATCTGTACTTTACTTAATTTATGCAACACACTCAGTGGCCTGCACGATATATGCATGTGACATCACTTTTCTGCTCCGTCTCTACTTTTAAACTAAACTTTTCTTTGCGGTGCAGCGTCCAAATCCTGGCAGGTAATTGGACGACAGCCATGTATTTTGATGTTCAACCTGATGCACATGAGACAATCATTATTTTGCCCCTAGGCAGAATCAAATAATGTAGATAAATATGTAATATTGCCACTAAATTTGACTGACTTAATAGGCTTTAATTGCAATTTTAGAATTTTAAATGATGGCAATTAATTAAATTTATCAAAACTAAAACTGGCGTATTGAGTAACACTGTCAACATATGAATGTACTTCATTTTAAGAGATGTGTTTTTGTTTTTTTGCATCATGTTGAGAGTGCAGTGTCCAGCATGTTACCTTTTGAGGCGTAACTCTACCACAAAATAAATAATTAAATGAGTGAACAGCTTACGACAAAATAACCTGCATTTAGAAATGCCAGAAAAGTAGGATATGGATACAGATATACACACAAAAACACACATACACACTATTCCCGATAAATATATGACAATAAATAATAAGAGAATCATTTTGTTTTCGGAAACATTCTTTTTTTCTTTAGTAATCATTTTACGAGAATAGTTTAAAAAAGGTATAATTCTAACTTAAAAAGTTCACAAAATAATCCACAATTTTGCTATAGTGCCACCTTGTGGAATAACGGGACCATTACAGGTAACTGGAAATCCTAGTTTAGCTGCTGGAACATCAACGACCTTTACAGAAACTTTTTTAATGGGGGGGGGCGACTTGTTTCACTCCCATTTTCTTCGTTTTCCTCGTGACCACACGGCCTGGAAGGAACAGACCATCGAACTTCCGGGTCAAGCCCCATGCGGCACTGAGACTCGTTGCAGTTCCTTGACTGGCCACTATAGGTCGGCTCCATAAGTGAGTCAATCTGCATTGACTCCCACGTTAAAACGACCAACTTTAGGGCAGAAATAAACATGTTTGAACATGTCTGGTTCAAAAAATAGTTTCGGTCTCAATCGTTTCACTTCCCCCACGACGAAACTGAGGAGCAGCGTTGGGAATAACTGCATTAAAAACATCCAACCTGACTCATTCTGAGTGAGTCAGGTTGAGCTGAGTCTGGTGAGTCACGTTTGAAATAGTAATTAGTTAGATTACCCGCTACTGGTAATAAATAACAGCGTTAGTAATGCTATTTTAATGCCGCTATTTTTAATGCCGTTATTCCCAACACTGTGAGTGAGTCAGGTCGGATAACATCAATTAGATTTCAAATTACTAATTTGAAATAGTAATTAGTTAGATTTAGCCTACCGGCAACTGGGGAAAAAACAACAGCGTTAGTAACGCCACTATTTTTAACACCGTTTAACAGTTTGTTTTTTTTCATGCCAGGAGAATAGATAGATAGATCGAACGAACGAACGAACGAACGAACGAACGAACGAACGAACGAACGAACGAACGAACGAACGAACGAACGAACGAACGAACGAACGAACGAACGAACGAACGAACGAACGAACGAACGAACGAACGAACGAACGAACGAACGAACGAACGAACGAACGAACGAACGAACGAACGAACGAACGAACGAACGAACGAACGAACGAACGAACGAACGAACGAACGAACGAACGAACGAACGAACGAACGAACGAACGAACGAACGAACGAACGAACGAACGAACGAACGAACGAACGAACGAACGAACGAACGAACGAACGAACGAACGAACGAACGAACGAACGAACGAACGAACGAACGAACGAACGAACGAACGAACGAACGAACGAACGAACGAACGAACGAACGAACGAACGAACGAACGAACGAACGAACGAACGAACGAACGAACGAACGAACGAACGAACGAACGAACGAACGAACGAACGAACGAACGAACGAACGAACGAACGAACGAACGAACGAACGAACGAACGAACGAACGAACGAACGAACGAACGAACGAACGAACGAACGAACGAACGAACGAACGAACTGAGATTGACATCTGGGGGGCGTGTTCCCATCAGCTTCTCCAGCAACATGGCTGCCCCTCCGTACGAAGAAAAAACGGGCTTCAGACCTGCTCTACAGAAACCACCGGTTCACCTGACCTAATTGTCTTCACCTAAAGAAACACTATTTAACAGCCTAGTCATAAAACAGGAGTTGACCCTCCTGAAACACCACCAAATAAAGAGTCCATGGCAGAGATATTTTGGTGTTTTGAACCAGACATCGTCCCAGAGGGGGCGGGGCCACTGGCAGCTGATTGACAGGTGTAACGGGGCGTCGGAAACAGCTTCTCGGTGGCGGTGCGTCGCCTGGTCGTCGTGGAGAACACAGGGGCTTCTGGGTAACAGGGAGACGCCATCTGCCCCGACCTCCGACTCCCCTGATCACCGGCTGGTCCCAGACCCCCGGGCTAAACACTCCTCCCACACACACACACACACACACACACTCTGAAATCATGCTGAGTGGCGAGAAAGAGCTGGAGAGTTTCTGTCCATCAGCAAAAAGACGAATCGCTCTGTTTTATAACTATCTGGCACATTTCTCCAAAATGAGTTCTTGCTAATACGTAGAAATCGAGTCCATGTTGTCTCTCTTTCCATCAATCTAATATTTATGTTAGGAATGTTTAATTTTGAATCTTATGTTATGTAAAAGTTATGGAACAACTTGCCTCAGCAAATCAGACAGGCCTCCTCTCTGTCTGTTTTTAAATCCCCAACTTTTCTCCTTGGCTTTTAACACTTAGTAAGACAGTTGACTGTATTTTATCCTTTTATTCTTTATTTTATTCTTTTATCTTGTATTTTATCCTATTTTATTGATTGGTCATTTAACAATTACCTATTTACTGAACAGTGAGCGAAAATAACCGAGTCAAATTCCATGTCTTGCCTGACCTGACCTGGACAAATAAACATGATTCTGATTCTGATTGATTGTATGACTGTTAACTTTATTTTATGCCTTTTAACTTACTTTAATTATTTTATTTAACATTTTATGTCTTGAGCTGTTTTGTCTTGTTATTTATTCTGTACAGCACTTTGGTCACCTGTGGTTGTTTTAAACGTGCTTAACAAATAAATATATATAAACTTTATTTGCAGACACTGGATCCAGAGTACAAAACGAGATACAAAGACACAGACATTAAAAACAAAGAGAAAGAGATTCACTTGTGCCGTTCTAATTAGTTAAAAACATACAAACATTTCCTCCAGTGTTTCCAGAAACAGGAGGAGAACCTTGTATCGCTCTGTGTCGTCTCTGTTAAGGCCATAATTAAAACATTATTTGACTCCTTCAGTCTACACATAAATCTAAAGATAAAATTCCTCAGCGTAAAAAGTGGGTACATCACTGGTCACAAACATTTCAATTGCACTGCAAAGAAATTCTAAAAGCATCGTTGTATGCCACATTCATTTTAGCACTGGTATAATGTGCTAAATAAAATTGGATCGGATCGGATTATGTTAGTAACTGAACTATTGCAGATTTGAGGAGATCTATATTTCATCATATTGGACTGCGGCGCATCATGACAGTTTGTTCTCTGGTCTCGGCCACTCGTCTTCATTTTTCTCCATTTTCTCTTTTTTTTTTAAACATTCTGCTCCTGTTTTCCATGCTCTTTTCATATTTGATTCCCCACATTCGCAGTGGCAAAGTCATGGAGCCGAGCCAGGCGAAGCGCAGCGGGTCCAGGCAGAAGACAGGTGTTGGGGAATAAAGTTCCTGCAAGTCATCTCCTGCACAAACACCTCAGCGTGTAGCTGGAACACTCCTCGTGCCGTGATTACCAGAAACAACTCTCTGCACCGGGGGGGGGGGGGGGGGTCACATGACACTGACGAGGACGGCCCGCCAATAAGAAGAAGGGAGGTTATGATAGTTGGACTAATGTGCGACTTCCTGCAGCCCCCGAACTCGTGGAGCTGCAGCTTTTCACGTTTTTTGCAGGAACAATTTCACGACATTGCAAGCCTCTTTAAATTATTCATTGAAACCTAATTTTTGTTCATTTTACACCCATTCACAACTCTGATGCAACGTGTTGGCATCAACGTCATGCGAATAATTCAATTTTAATTCCCCCCCTGTCAGCGCGAGCGTGACGTGAGGCTCTTTTTTCCACTACGTCTCTTTCAAACCGCGGCGCTCGCTGGTCAAGGACGTGCCGAGCCAGATGTCTGCCTTTGGTGAAGAGGAAAAAGCCAGGAGGCTTTTGTGAGTTCTTATAACCTTCAGCAAGACAAAAAAAGGAAAGGATAAGAGTGAGTGAAAGAACAGCGGTTTTAAAACCCCCATAATACCTGACATGCAGGTGCATTTTTCGGCTATTACAGTGGAAATAATAGCGTTAAGTGCCTCTGTGCCCACTTGCCTCTGCTTTTGAATTCAGGGAATCCATTAATCCCTCCTCACTCTTACTGCATTCTAACAGACCTTGAAAGAGGAAGAAATTATTCTTTCTCTCATACTGTAAGATTGGCTGTCATTTTTTTATTTGATCTAATTCAATTTTTTTGGAACAATCTTTCACTTTACGCTGCGACAAAAGAAAAAAAAAATGTCCTCCCAATTTTTCAAAATACCAAAAACACATATCACAAATAAGCTTTTTAGTCCTTTTAATTTATTTATTGGAATTTTGAAATGTCCGCAGGCTGTTTGGGTCAGCGAGCGACCAGCAGGGGGGGGTAAAGCTGTGGCTCCTCTTTCATCTCTCCTTTTTGTAGTCCATCTCCCCAGCCCTCATCCCCGACTCCATCTCGCCCCTCGCCCCGACCAGAAAGGCCGGCAGAGCTCGGGAGAATATTCATGAGCAGGAACGAGCCACGGGTTTGAGACGACTCGATAAATGAGGGAGTGAGACGGAGAGGAAGAAGCAGTACTGGAGATGAGGGGGGATGAGGGGGGATGGCATCTCCCCTGAAATAAAAACGGTCCAAATCACCCCCCCTGTAAAACTGTCATCCCCCCTTTCCATCCCTTATGTAATTTCATCAATGAATGTGGTTTTACTGCTATTTCAACATTTAGAGTCATCACCAGAAAAATAACACCAGAAAAATAACTTATTTGACAATTTTCACCTGTTTCAAGTAAATTTTCACTTGAAATAAGTAGGAAAATCTGCCAGTGGGACAAGATTTATCTTCTCATTACAAGCAAAAAATTCTTGTTCCACTGGCAGATTTTTCTACTTATTTTAAAGGGGACATATTATGGCATTTAATGTATATTTTAAACAGGCCTTGAATGTCTTAAAAACAATCTAAAGCTTGTTTTTTCTACATAAATCAGAAATCCAGCCTGTGGGGGGTATGATAATGAGGCTCTGTGCTGATTGGCTCCCTGAATGACGTGTAGCAGGGGAGGAGAATAAACCTCGCTCCGCCAGAGCAGCCCGAGCCTGTAAATTATCACAACACTGAATTTTCACAAATGGCAACTTTATTGTTAAAAAAATAAAATATGAGTTGTATATAAATAACACTTATGCACTATTTCAGCCGGATCTGCCCGGCGAATGCTGAACGCTGGCCCCGCAACCCCACGCTGGCTCCGCGGCGCATCGCCGGTTACCGGTGATCAAACCGACAGATTTCGCTGAAAATCTCGGAGGGTGAAGCTGATCCAGCCTGGGACGTACCCCAGAAATCCCTGCTCCCAAAGCGGCTGGGAACCTGGACAATTTAGTCGGACGGGCCGCGCTTTGGGAACCAGGAAGTAGGCTGGAGCAGCGCGCATCACCGCGGCTTTAATGGGGGAATCTGACCGGTTCCGACCGGCCGGGACCGCAGGAACCGGCCTGGACTGGTAGCAGGGACTCCCGGGGACCGACCAGCGCAATTTCAGCCGGATCTGCCCGGCGGATGCTGCGCGACGGGCGCTGCAACCCCACGGCGGGCGCACAGATCAGCGCATCCGCGGCGCATCGCCCGTTACCGGGGATCAAACCGACAGATTTGCCTGAAAATCTCGGAGGGTGAAGCTGGTCCAGCCTGGGACAGACCCCCAAGGACCCAGCTCCCAAACCACCCGGGAACCTGGATGATTTAACCCGGATCCGCTCCGCCGCGGCGTCGCGTCCGACTGGCTGAAGGAAGGACCGCTCCAGCAGCGGAGAGATCTGGTTGTGGGCGTGGTTTCAGCAGCGGAGGCTGAACCTATGGAAATGAGCGCCTATGGTGACGTCACCCTAGGCGCAGATTCAGAATGGCTCAAAAAAAACCACGTGACACTGGGGGACTCTGTCCGGCGGGGGTCAGACACCTTGCAGAAATTCATGGTATTTTGTCTCCCCTGTGCTGGCAGGGTGAGGGGAGACCACTTTATATATGTTAAAACAAGAAAAAATGTGTTTTTCATAATAGGTCCCCTTTAAGTGAAAATCTACTTGAAACAGGTGAAAATTGTTGTTTTTTCCAGTGATGAATCTTGTTTTAAGTGTAATGAGATTTTTTTTACTAAAATTAGACATTGTAACTAGAAATAAGACAGATATTCTTGTTAAGATTGTGAGTTTTTGCAGTGATCCATTTTACTTATCCTGTGAAGGACAGAGTCATATTGATAAGTTCAGAAAAGTGTTTTTTATTGTTGTGTTTTGATGTATTTGATGTAATCCCAGTGGATATTTCAAGCTTACAGAAGGCTGCATTTAACTGCTGCTATGTCATTCCTGCAGTATTTCTGCAGGTGTTTTGGTCAGTGCTATTATTTGTAATATATTATATTATTTGTAATCAGCACAAATTATCTGTCCTCTTATGATAAAATCCACCATCCCCCCTGATTTTTTCTTACAACTGGAGTACTGGGAAGAAGGGAGGGAGAGACAAAGGCAGAGCCAGGGGTGAGGTCTGAATGTTTTTGTTTAACCTTCTGTTAACCTGCTGCTTAATTAACAACGCACTTCTTATTCCGGGGGGTCAGGGCATCGTCTCCGCCCGGAGTAAAAATCTCACGCAAACACAGGAAGCCGTCCAGACGGGAGGCTTTTTAACGGCCTCTCCGCTCCATTTGAGAACTACTTTAGCTTTAGACTTTAAGATGCATACCGGTGATGGTTCAAGAGGCAATAAAAGGCACTTTAATTGTCTCATAAAATGCTCCAAACTGTCTGCAACAAGCAGAAAAGTGTTGCAGATCAATAACTAAAGATGACTGTGAAGTCTGAAGTCTGAAGCCACCTCTGATCTCTTCACTTCTGCATCCACGACTGCTCAATGATGGATCGCAGCACTGGAAGATTGTTTAAAGCCTAAAAACAGACTTGTTTTTGAAGCACAGAAAAGCAAATGTCACCGTGGAAAACTGTGTATTTTATCAGAATCAAAACCAGAATCAGAAATACGTTTATTGCAATACAAAAGAACAAATAATACTATTAAAAGAGAAAGTGTACAATAGGGGTGGGACGATACGGGTAACTCACGATTCAATACTGGGGCGATATGTGGCCCACGATGACGATAATATCACGATATCTACGATATTCGATATATTGTAAGAAATGTCATCGATATATCACGATATATGTGACTGAAAAAGAAAAAATAGCCATAAAAAGGAAAACGTTTGTAGTTATGCATTTACTCAATGCCAAAACTTACAAAGAAACAAAGAATGTGCATTTATAAATAAATAAATAAATAAATAAATAAATAAATAAATAAATAAATAAATAAATAAATAAATAAATAAATAAACAAATACTAATACGTTTTCTATTTAATTTCGTCTACTTTGGCTCATATCAAACTTTTGAGCCGAATAAGTGCATGAACAATAGTGCGGTGACAACCGCGTCAATCCATTATGTGTGTTAAAATATCGATATTTGCCGTCAGTTTATCGATTATTTATTGCAACAGAAAGCGCAACAATATATTGCAATATGGATTTTTTCCCCCACCACTAGTTACAACATGCTGGTTTTAAAGTGCCGGATTAATGAGTCTGTACAAAGATGACCTAGGATGTGCATTAAATGTGCGTTATATGTTTAGTTCCTATTAGACCTGCTTCTGTTATTACCCTGAAACGGAAAAGGGCAGTTACTGACTTGTTAAGTTTGATTTCCAGATGTTTCCCTTTAAATATCTGCAGGATACAGATTTGTTTTCACATTTTAGTTGGTGTGAAAGCAACGTATGCTAATATTTGACGTATCATTCCATCAGAACGAGGGGGGGGATAGAAGATGAGAAGGGAGAGGTGTGCAAGCCTTGCTGAGAAATAAAAGGAGGAAGGAAGGAAGGAAGGAAGGAAGGAAGGAAGGAAGGAAGGAAGGAAGGAAGGAAGGGAAAAAAGAATGAAGGAAGGAAGGAAGGAAGGAAGGAAGGAAGGAAGGAAGGAAGGAAGGAAGGAAGGAAGGAAGGAAGGAAGGGAAAAAAGAATGAATGAAGGAAGGAAGGAAGGAAGGAAGGAAGGAAGGAAGGAAGGAAGGAAGGAAGGAAGGAAGGAAGGAAGGAAGGAAGGAAGGGAAAAAAGAATGAAGGAAGGAAGGAAGGAAGGAAGGAAGGAAGGAAGGAAGGAAGGAAGGAAGGAAGGAAGGAAGGAAGGAAGGAAGGAAGGAAGGAAGGGAAAAAAGAATGAAGGAAGGAAGGAAGGAAGGAAGGAAGGAAGGAAGGAAGGAAGGAAGGAAGGAAGGAAGGAAGGAAGGAAGGAAGGAAGGAAGGGAAAAAAGAATGAAGGAAGGAAGGAAGGAAGGAAGGAAGGAAGGAAGGAAGGAAGGAAGGAAGGAAGGAAGGAAGGAAGGAAGGAAGGAAGGAAGGAAGGAAGGAAGGAAGGAAGGAAGGAAGGGAGAAAACAAGGAAAGAATGTGAGGGGAGAAAAGAAAGATGTTATTCCCCTGCATGTTACCCTGAAACGTAAGGGCAGTTACTGACTTGTTAAGTTTGATTTCCAGATGTTTCCCTTTAAATATCTGCAGATACAGATTCTTTTTCACATTTTAGTTGGTGTGAAAGCAACGTATGCTAATATTTGTCGTATCTTTCCATCAGAACGAGGGAGTAGAGGGAGGAATAGAAGACGAGAACGGAGAGAGGTGTGAAAGCCTTGCTGAGAAATAAAAGGCAGACACCAACAGAGATACGGAGGGAAGGAAGTGATGGATGCCGGGAAGCAAAACAGCGCTACATTCTCTATCTTTGCCTGGCATTGTCGCCCTGTCAGCGTCTAAATGCCGGTGTCAGTCAAGGCTCTGTTCAGCCGGCAGCGGCTCCTGCACCGCTCAGCGGCAGACGCCCCGACGCCCCGGCGTCGCTGCCGTCACAGCGAAGGCAAGCGCCACCAACGCACACACTCCAGCTCCCACATCCCAGCTCCGAGCTGTTTGCTCTGCAGGACGTGGAAGAGAAACGTGAAAGAGAAACTGCTTTCAGGGTTTCACGGTTCCAGCCGGAGGCTTTTTTTCCGGGGCCCCGGTGAACCTTTGAACCCTGAGGTTGAAATGGAGGACATGCATAAAAACTAGGGCTGAAACGATTCCTCGAATAATTAGAGTAATTCGATTACAAAAAATGATCGAGGAATTCTCGGTAAAGGAGGGAGTGAGACGGAGAGGAAGAAGGGAAGGAGAGATAAAGGCAGAGCCAGGGGTGAGATCTGAATGTTTTTGTTTAACCCTTGTGCTGTCTTTGGGTCAAGGAAGGAGGAAGGGAAGAAGGGAGGAAAGAAGGAAGGAAGGAAGGAAGGAAGGAAGGAAGAAAGAAAAGAAGGAAAGAAGGAAGGAAGGGAGAAAAGAGGGAAGGAAGGAAGGAAGGAAGGAAGGAAGGAAGGAAGGAAGGAAGGAAGGAAGGAAGGAAGGAAGGAAGGAAGGAAGGAAGGAAGGAAGGAAGGAAGGGAAAAAAGAAGGAAGGAAGGGAAAAAAGAAGGAAGGAAGGGAAAAAAGAAGGAAGGAAGTAAAGAAGGAAAGAAGAAAAGAAGGAAGGAAGGGAAAAGAGAAGGAAGGAAGGAAGGAAGGAAGGAAGGAAGGAAGGAAGGAAGGAAGGAAGGAAGGAAGGAAGGAAGGAAGGGAAAAAAGAAGGAAGGAAGGAAGGGAAAAAAGAAGGAAGGAAGGAAGGAAGTAAAGAAGGAAAGAAGAAAAGAAGGAAGGAAGGGAAAAGAGAAGGAAGGAAGGAAGGAAGGAAGGAAGGAAGGAAGGAAGGAAGGGAAAAAAGAAGGAAGGAAGGAAGGAAGGAGGGGAAAAAAGAAGGAAGGAAGGAAGGAAGGAAGGAAGGAAGGAAGGAAGGAAGGAAGGAAGGAAGGAAGGAAGGAAGGAAGGAAGGAAGGAAGGAAGGGAAAAAAGAAGGAAGGAAGGAAGGGAAAAAAGAAGGAAGGAAGGAAGGAAGTAAAGAAGGAAAGAAGAAAAGAAGGAAGGAAGGGAAAAGAGAAGGAAGGAAGGAAGGAAGGAAGGAAGGAAGGAAGGAAGGAAGGAAGGAAGGAAGGAAGGAAGGAAGGAAGGAAGGAAGGAAGGAAGGAAGGAAGGAAGGAAGGAAGGAAGGAAGGAAGGAAGGGAAAAAAGAAGGAAGTAAAGAAGGAAAAAAGAAAAGAAGGAAGGAAGGAAGGAAGGAAGGAAGGAAGGAAGGAAGGAAGGAAGGAAGGAAGGAAGGAAGGAAGGAAGGAAGGAAGGAAGGAAGGAAGGAAGGAAGGAAGGAATGGAAAAAAATTTCTCTGCTGAGGAATCCTTTAATTTTGCAGCTCAAAGAAGGTGTTTCACCCGGACTACATTTAATGCAGCACAACGCGCTGACGTCGCGCACGTTAAAGGGGGAAGAAAGAGGCGGCGGTTATGTTTGGTTTTAGTAACATGCCGTGCTCAGGCGGGAGACACATGTAGCTCAGTGCTTAACTTTTATTTTCAATCCACGTTATATTCTTCTGGTCCGTTCTCCTATATGTCCCCCCTCTAAAGCCTGATTTATGGTTCCGCGTTACACCGACACAGAGCCTACGCCGTATACGCCGTAGGGTACGGCGTATACGGCGTAGGCTCTGCGTCGGTGTAACGCGGAACCATAAATCAGGCTTCTCCCGGTACATACATAGGTTCCTCTAAACATCTGTTCCCGCTACAGTTTTAACTAAAAGAAAATGTGCTCCAATACAGCAGGTCTCATTATTTTATTTTGAACATTGCCAAAACTCAAAATCTTAAAGACTTTAACTTAAAACTTAACTAGAACTTAAAATGCGCTTGACACAAATGAAAGTTCAATTGAAACACGTGGGAAAAACACCTAACCTTTTAAGTGATGTGTGTTATCAGGTGTGATGGCATTTTTAGGTTAGAAATAAGAACATTTCTTGGTAGTTAGTTTTTTGAGTGAAAGCAGTGAATTTGGTGTAAGTTCAGGGTTTTTAAATGCACAGCCATGAAGCTACTCGATTATATAATTTAGTCTTAGTAATGTCAATTAACATCTAACATCTTATGTATATTTATAATTGCTCTTTAACTAAACTCGGTAGAATACTCCATTACTAAAATATTCGATAGCTGCAGCCCTAATAAAAACCCTGGTAACTTTCAGACCACACGTCTCTGCAGGACCTGATAGATTCATCACAACATGCACGGCTGCAGAGCGACGGCGGCGTGTGAACGTCACGCTGCCTCATGCTCACATTCTGCTGAACCTCCTCCTAAAAGGATTTCAGACGTCTGAGTTTCAGTACGAAGCTCGAGCGGTTCCAGTAAGATTCAGCATTATAAATACACCAACACATCCTCACACTCTTCTGCTTCAACATGAACTTCTAACCTCTGATTTAACTCGTTCATACAGTATGATGGTGATAATAATGATAATGAGCAATACTAGTAATAAGCAACATCAGTTCAAACACAACTACTGTAGCTCGGAGGCAAATGCAAAAGCAAATCCTTTCACAAATGAATAATGGCAGGATCGAACTGTAATTTCTCCATAATTTATTCCTCTCTTAGTAGAATCATTTAACACAGTGATCGGCAACCCACGGCTCTAGAGACGCATGCGGCTCTTTAGCGCCGCCCTAGTGGCTCCTGGAGCTTTTTCAAAAATGTTTGACCTTTTTTTTTCATTTTTTCTCCTTTTTGTTCTCTTTTTTTCCTTTTTTTTCCTTTTTTTTCTTCTTTTTTTCTCTTTTTTTCTTCCTTTTTCCTTTCCTTTTTAATCTTGACATTTCGACATTTTTCTCGACATTTCAACTTTTTTTTTGACATTTCAACTTTTTTCTCGACATTTCGAATTTTTTCTCGACATTTCAACTTTTTTCTCGACATGTCGACTTTTTTCTTAAAATTTCGACTTTTTTCTCAACATTTGGACTTTTTTCCTGAAGTGCATAATGAAAAGAAAATCTCCCCCAGTTATAACTAATATAGAAACATGCAGCATGTGTTGTCTTCATTCTAAGTCTGATACAAGACTTTTCATTTTTTGCGGCTCCAGACATATTTGTTTTTTGTGTTTTTGGTCAAATATGGCTCTTTCAACATTTTGGGTTGCCAATCCCTGATTTAACATACATTTTCCATTTTATACGTGTATTCTTTGGGGGAGGGTTTAGGTTCACCTGCAGACAAATCCTCTAAATGACACTGGATGTACGTGCAGGTGTGAGGGTCACTGATTCCCTCTGTAGTGACTGACAGGCAGCTGAACCACCTGAACCTCCTGGAAAACCACACGGCAGCTTTTAAAGAGCTGTCCGCTGTCGTGACCACGACGCTCAGGGAGGGTTAAGGTTTGTTACTGCGGCTTTGCTGTCGCCAGTTACATGCTGAAAATCCACCCAGTTTATTTTAGATTCGGAGGAATCTGTGAAACAATAAAAGGCTGATCGTCTCACACTGAGACGCGTCTTCAAAACTTCAGAGAAACATCAGCACAAGCAGGAGAACAACATTCTCACTTCATGCTATATGATCTTTATCACCTTTTTATCAGATTTCTTTTTATTTTTAGTGGCACCCTTGTTTCAAACATCTGTAAAATATAATAAAATGACATCATGCACCCCGGGAAGCTTTCAAACAATACCCTGCTGCCGCTTCAGCGCACGTTTCCAAAGCCACTTCTTCCCACTGTCACACATCAACAGGCTCAGTCAGATATCTGAAACGTCCCACTGCTTTGTTCAAAAACCTGCTGTGGTATCTCCACTCTGACTTTCCACTGAAATGCACCATTCTGAGATTTGATGTCATGCCTGAGACACATCCTGCACGCACCTCGTGCTGCACACAGAAGAAAAAAGAGGAGGCAAGCAAAAGAAGCTTGGATCTAAAAAGGAAATCGTGTTAAATCTGCTTCTTTTACGGCGTAAAGACAGTGGCGCCACCAGGGGGTGTCCAGGGGTGGCCAGGGGTGGCCATGCCCCCCCCTATAAATTTGCTGGCCCCCCCACTGGCCTCAATAAAAAAAAAAAACACTTGCAGGTCACATAGATTCTATTGTAAGTTATGCGTCTCATCCCAAATCATTTGGTCCAAATGCATATCAGTAGGTGTTTCTTTAAGTATTTCTGAGCCTAATAATAACAAAAATTTAAAAATATATGAAAAAAAAAATTAAATTAAAAAAAATATATGTTAAAAAAAATGCAAAATATATATATATATTTTGTTTTTTTTAATATATATTTTTTTATTTTTTTAATATTTTTTTATTATATTGTATTTTGTTATTATATGTATTATACTAAAACCATATATATATATATATATATATATATATATATATATATATATATATATATATATATATATATATATATATATATATATATATATATATATACATGCCTTGGGTTTTTACCAACATGGTATTAAGCATTAATATTTTTGCAGACAAGTTAGAAAGTAAAAAAAAAAAAAAAAGTATTTCTGAGCCTGTATACTACAACGGTATAATAAAATCCTGTAATGATGGCTTTTAGTTTTGGTGTCCACCCCAACAATTGAATTGGCCCCATCTGGCCCCCCCTATGAAACATTCTTGGAAGCGCCCCTGCATAAAGACAAGGTCACAAAAATAAAAGTTCTGCATTTCCACTTCTCCCAGACTCAGATTGCATAAACTCCCCCGTGCAGCTTTTACAAAACCTGCAAACGCCTCGCGTCGGTTCGGTTCCCTCCACCCGTCCGTCTCTCACCTGTAAATCTTGTACTTGGTGGTGAATCCCTGCTGGTAGCGCTCGGTGAAATCCACGAACTCCGGGGAGTTGTGAAAGGGCCCCTTCTCCGACAGGAGCCAGGCCAGGGGCCCCTGGGAGCCGCTGAAGCCCGGCCCGCTGGCGGGGGGGTCCGCGGCGCTGCCGGCCCCCCCCGCGCAGCTCTGGAGCAGGAAAACCGTGAGCCAGCAGGGACGCCATGGAAACATGAGGGCCGCCAGTCTAGTGGAGATGCACGGGCCACTCATGCTGCTTCCCCCGGCCCCGGTGACTCCTCATCCTCGCCCTCGCTCCCGACGAGGCTCGCTGGAAGGAGGAGGAGGAGAGGAGGGGGGGAGAGGAAGAAGGAGAGGAAAAGGGAGAGGAAAACTCAGGCAGGGCGAACAAAAAGAGCAATAAATATTGAATTTTTCTTATTGGCATCACTGTGATAAAGGTGCCGAGAGGACTCCGTGCGCCCTGGCAAATTTACACTATTTAAAAAGAGTCCGCTCCTTAATTTTTGAAGTATTTCTTATTTTTTTGTTGAACCTAAAACTGAAACGACATATTAATTTAATAAAACTCTTTGTTGCACTTTTAAGAACGCGGGTTGTACCTTATTTTTGCAAGTCTTTGGGTCCGCGGCTGCTGAGTGGGAATTAAAATCCTGAGACGGACGGAGGAGCGAAGTTGCGCTCTGCGCAGAAGAAGCTGAAGCTGGTTCTGCTCCGGGGGAGAAGCGATCACACCAACAATGCGCAAGTTTAACTACACAAAACAAGACATCCGACCTGCTCAGAGCCAGTTCTCGGGTCTCATGGTCATATATACTTCCAGTACGGGAGGATCCGGAGATGCGCGCAAAGATGCGGAGCGCAAAAGCCGCTGTAAGGTCCACTTAAACCGGCGTGAGTCGGAGCCAAAACCGAGGTTTGCAAAGGGCTCAAATCTTCCACGGGGGCATCTTTAACAATCTGAAGTTGTTATTTTGGTGAATGCATGAAGCAGAGATGCGGATTCCGTCCTCTCAACTCATCTCCGCTCCGGGGGGTTTGGAGGCTGCGCGCTCTGGGCGCACGCCGGGCGCGCGGAGAGATGCTGCCGGTTCCGATGTGCGACTGACTGGACTCCCGGCGCACGGACTGAGGAGGGTGTTCATGGCATTCAGGGCTGCTCCCCCTCCTCTTTCCTCCTCTCCTCCTCTCCTCCTCTCCGTACCGCAATTTAATTTATTCAAGCAGCGAGGAGGAGAGAATCCTCCCGGTTGGCTGCAGGGACGAGGCTGAACTGGAGGAAAGGAGAGTGGGAGGTGTTCAGAAAAAAGAGGGGGGGTTAGTGGAGACGCAGGGACGGCCAGGAGATAATAAACCACTGGTGGGTTCCAGAACCAATGGAAAACACCCCTAGTTGATATTAATGTCATTTAGACGCCAGAAAAAGGAAATCAACATGTCAACTTGAATGAATCTTTTCCCCTCAACTCCCATAAGAATTAATATGCAATTTTATTTATTTATTTTGTTTGGGAGGGAACTGTTTATTAAAGAAATAACACATTGGCGTAAAACATGTTTAGGAAGTTTGAGTTAGGTTATATAATATATAATGGATTTTTTTTTAAATCAATAGAGGGATGCGCATGACGTCACAGATGGGACTTCACTTCACTGAGTGTCAGAAAGACTGAGTGTCAGAAAGACTGAGTGGCAGCGTAAACTTTCAGTTTGAGCAACTGGAAAACATCTAACATGGGAAAGAGCTGTTGTGCGATCGACTGTACTCATAGATTTAGCAAGAAATCTGAGTTATCGTTTTACAGACTGCTGAAAAATAAGCTTAAAGGGGACCTATTATGAAAAACACATTTTTTCTTGCTTTAACATATATAAAGTGGTCTCCCCTCAGTCCAGTGTGATGTGGATCTAAGAGCCAATAAGATTCTGCTCCCTTTCGTTACGTAACCAAAATGTGATTTACATACGTTGGCCTCCGATGCGTGAAACCACGCCCACAACTAACTCCGCTGGCCGGAGCTTCCGCCAGTTTTTTCGTAGCGGTGTATCGCGTCATTCAGGCAGCCAATCAGCACAGGGCCTCATTATCATAGCCCCGCCCACTCAGAATCCTGCATAGATAATGAGGTTAGAGAATGGGAAGATAAAGACATGGTTTAGAGGCTGAATTTCTTATTTATTTAGCAAAAACAATCAAAAGCTTGTTTGTAAGACATTCAAGGCCTGTTTAAAATAGGTATTAGATCCCATAATAGGTCCCCTTTAAGAGAGACAAATGGATTGCTGCAATTCTCAGAAACAACTGGATTCCAGGCACCGAAACGTGGATTTGCGGTTCCCATTTTGTATGAGGTAATGTCGGATTTTTGGGTAGCTAACGTTAAACGGTCAAATCATAAAGTTCGGTGTCCTCATCACTTTAATTTCTACAACAAATCCTGCCTTGAAGTCGGACCAAGCGTCAAGACTTTTGTAAGCCTTCAAGCTTTGCTTCGTGTATTTCCCTGGCGTAGAAATTAAGTACATATAAATATCAGGAAACTGGATTCGTGGCCAAATATTAATGTCCATGGACCACTGGTTCTTGGTAACTGTACCAAATATTAATGTCCATGGACCACTGGTTCTTGGTAACTGTACCAAATATTAATGTCCATGGACCACTGGTTCTTGGTAACTGTACCAAATATTAATGTCCATGGACCACTGGTTCTTGGTAACTGTACCAAATATTAATGTCCATGGACCACTGGTTCTTGGTAACTGTACCAAATATTAATGTCCATGGACCACTGGTTCTTGGTAACTGTACCAAATATTAATGTCCATGGACCACTGGTTCTTGGTAACTGTACCAAATATTAATGTCCATGGACCACTGGTTCTTGGGGTAACTGTACGGGTCACTGTCAAGTCCAACTGCCTTTAATTTAAGCCGATAATCGGCTGTTATCCCGTCTTCTCCAATAGTTGCAGACATTTTTGCTGATGTTTTGCCACTCAGCGTGAGTAAAGGGGCTGGTCCAGTGGGGAAGTGACGTCAGTGCTGACCCTCTATTAAAGAAATAACACATTGGCGTACGAACATACTTTAAGGTTCTGGAAAAATTTGAATAATTTTTGACATACAAACTAATAATGTAATTAAATTAGAAGCTAAAGATATCTTACTATATTACGAAAACCAAAATACAAAATTCAACAACTGGTCAACTTGAAGGAGCATGAGGCTCCTTTTAAGAAATGAGACTCTCTAGCGCCACCCTTCACCACGACGGCCGTCGGGGGTACTGCAGCCAACAGAGAAGCCGGCACGGGAGAACGGGGAGAACGCGAATGCAGCATCATGTGACGTCACATCCGCAGGACAGCGCGGGAAATTCCGGTCACAATTGCAGCACATTTTGCAGCAACAGCCTGTTCAAGGCAACAGAGAGATACACTAGAGGAATCATTCTTTTGGGTTTGGAACGCTTCATCTGACATTATTACTAGAAAACTTAAAACATATACAAATTTTTTTCATAAATCCTGCCTCAATCCTGCCTCATGCTCCTTTAATGATTCTTGTTGCTAAGTTTCACATTCATAAGGCAAAATTCTCCAAATCCTGTCCATCCTTAGTTCCCTTTAAAGTTGATTTCAAAAGGTATTTAGAGACGATACAATTGATTTATAACAATAAATTTAATACCACTGTCAACCTCATAAAATAAATGTTTACTGATATCTGAATGTATTGCCTTCCTTTTATTATCTAGTGTAATTGTTAATGTCACGAACTACTTGCACTGTATTGTAGTTTTGTTTTGTGAAAAGAACAATTTTATATTTTTTGGACTATGATGATGCCTTTATATTTTTGTGTTTTATATTATTGAATGATGTCTGCCATTTATTTTAATGTTATTGTATTTTTTTTGAATTGGAATAAAGTTTCATACAAAAAATAAAAAAAATAACACATTGGCGTAAAAGATGTTTAGGAAGTTTGAGTTAGGTTATATAATATATAATAGATTTTTTTAAATCAATATCCTCGGAATATTCTTTATCAGATTCAGTCAGAATGTAATTGTTAAAGTATTCATTGTTGAAAAGGGTGGATATTATATTAACGTGACTGAATCCCATATAAATTTGAATTATTTGAATAATGGCCATGTTGATATCTTTGGTGGTGATGATCTTCATAAGGAAGGAGGGGGGGTTTGTTCTCCTTATCTTCTCAGCCCTCTTCCTCCCTTTTTCCCCCTTTACTGTAGAATAACCATCAGCAAACTTAATTAGATGTGCTTTATCCGCGCGTCCGCGCGTCGGACACCGAGCGCGGATCAGAGCGGCGGCGCGGGGGCGCGCGGAGCGGCGGGAGCGCGCATGCCTTTCCCCTGCAGACGTTTCAAAGGGAGGGTTTTATTCTAGGGATTGGATTAGAGAAATGAACAACCATTGAGTCCCGAGATTCGCGAGGTCCCAAACTCAAAGACGGAGCTGAAATCCAGACAGACTCTTTGGAATCTGAAGTGAAAGAATGAGTTGATTTGTCACGGTTTCATCATCATGTCTTGGGATTGGTTGGCTTTTTTTCTCCTCCTGCTGCCTCGCAGCGACGAGGACTTGTGAAGGACAACTACCTAACCAGAGCAGACAGCCTTTGGTCTGCACTGTTTCTGCATGTAGTTTCTCCTTCTCCCTGCCTGTTGTTTCAGATGCATTGTTGCTTTTTTTTCTGCAAGAACACAAATGTTTTTTTTAGAAAGTTTTTAATAAAAGATGTTTGTAGAGCCAACCACGTGGCTCATTACTTCCATGGATACGGAAGAGTATTAGGGTCAGGCAGGAGAAAAATAAAAATAATATTTTAGAGGAGGAAGATTAGGCACTTCGAGAAAAAGGTCGAAATGTCGAGAAAAAAGTCGAAAAGTCGATGTCAATGTTGAAGTAGAATTTCGAGAAAAAAGTCGAAATGTTGAGAAAAAAGTCAAAATTTCGAGAAAAAAGTCGAAATGTCGAGAAAAAAGTCAAAATTTTAAGAGAAAAGTCCAAATGTCGAGAGAAAAGTCGAAAAGTCGAAATTAATGTTGAAGTACAATTTCGAGAAAAAACTTGAAATGTTGAGAAAAAAGTTGAAATACGATTTCAAGAATGAAGTTGAAATTTTTATGCAGAAACTAGCTCAAAATATTGATTTCTTTCACTAAAAAATGAGAAATGTCCGCCATGTTTTTTGGTGTCACGGCCAGAATCTTGAAAGTCACGTGACTTGGACGCAAAACGAATACGCAGAAAAAATGTAGCAATGTAACAATTCAAGGGCTATTATTGTAACCCCTCTACGTTTTTTGCACTTTGGACCAATGTAGGCAGGTTTTTATGTGAGAGGTTTTCATCAGAAGAAAAAAAAAATGCTGAACACAAGTCAACATCAAATCACTTTTATATTTATACCTTTTCTCATTTCATTTTTTTAGAATATGTTTATGTGAAACATGTATTTGGATCAAAGTTGGCTGGGAGGGCCATTACTGGCTGCGCGCCTGGTGCTGAAGTCAGTAAGTGTTTCTTTTGGGGAGCCGTAGCCATGGCAACAGCATTGATTGCCGATTGATGGAATGTGAGGTTGCGTTGGGGATGTTAACCAGACGGGAACAGAGAGATCAGAGGAAACGTCACGGCGGGGCACTCATTAGAGCCCAGGGGAGGCGTAGTGAGGTGCGGGTCGCGGTGACTGTGCAGTGAACCAACCAGGAGTTCTTCCTCATGCTCTTTGAGGTCTCCGGTGAGAATCGGCACGAGCAGAACCCCGAGTGATTAGATTCAGCCAGACATCATGCAGCTCATGCTTTTATATTTGTAACCCATGAGGATAAATGAATTAGATATCTGCAGCATGCACTTGATACAACAGCATCAATACGATTGTTATAAACCATCATTTATCTTCTCTTCACTAATGGAAATTTAGCTTTCAGCCATGAGTAAAGGAAATAGGACACAAACACGACACAAAGAAGACCATAAACATGCAATTAAGAACTCCAATAATGGCTGTGTTAAAGAGCCGGAGTCGTAATAATAGGCAAACAAGATGTGATTAGAACGATAACACACAATTATCACTTCTTCTGTCTTTATTCAGCACAGCCATTAAACATTTACAGCGGTGGAAAAAGAGGAGAATCCGTATAGATGATCAAATCCCTTCTAGCAGTAATAACTGGAGGGAAATCCTTTCTGCAGCCCCGGATTGGACATTGTTCAGGAGGACATTTCCACCATTCAGCTTCACACTGCCCAGAAACATTTGCAGGATATCTGGTGTGAAGGGCTTTCCTAAAGTCGTTTCATTTGTTTTATGTCTCTTGGGTTTAGGTTTGAGTTCAAACTTAGGCAACTCCGAAAGGAGTATTTACTTTTTTTTCTGAGCTGTTCTGTGGCACTTTTTCCTCGTTGTTGAAGGTCATTCTCCCGCTGCATCTCTCAACTTCTACTAAGCTACTGTTGGCAGACGACCAGCCTAACACTTTGTATTAAGCTCTTATCTACACCTGCTCCATCCTATTCCTGGCCACAGGGGTCCACTGGAACCTGCTTCAGCTGTCTGTGGGCAAAAGCAAAAGCTGCAGAACATCCTGGCAAATATCAACATGCAAGCACATACAGGGATTTGGAATCACTTATACCCCTTTTCCACTGAAACCGGTTCCAGGGCTGGTTCCGGTTCACAACTCGTTTAATTGGCGAACCAGCTGACAACCGGTTTGCTTTTCCACAGCTCAGGGTGCTAAGGGGAGCCACATCATTACGTCGCTGCAAACGTCAGTTACGTCGCTGCGTTTGCTTGAAAGTTGCAGCGACAACAAGGTATTTGCTCTAATAGGACTTGGTCCACGTAGCTCTTCCGTGGACCAAGAGACAGGTTGTCTCCTCCTCAGACCCATGATGCTTTCCTGCATCCAGATTAAAAGAGGGTCTGCATTGACGTCACTTCCCCACTGGACAAGCCCCCTTACTTGCACTGAGTGACAAAACATCAGCAAAAATGGCTGCAACTAGTGGAGAAGACGGGATAACAGCCGATTATGCCCTAAATTAAAGGGAGTTGGACTTGACAGTGACCCGTACAGTTACCCCAAGAACCAGTGGTCCATGGACATTAATATTTGGTACAGTTACCAAGAACCAGTGGTCCATGGACATTAATATTTGGTACAGTTACCAAGAACCAGTGGTCCATGGACATTAATATTTGGTACAGTTACCAAGAACCAGTGGTCCATGGACATTAATATTTGGTACAGTTACCAAGAACCAGTGGTCCATGGACATTAATATTTGGTACAGTTACCAAGAACCAGTGATCCATGGACATTAATATTTGGTACAGTTACCAAGAACCAGTGGTCCATGGACATTAATATTTGGTACAGTTACCCCAAGAACCAGTGATCCATGGACATTAATATTTGGCCACGAATCCAGTTTCCTGATATTTATATGTATTTAATTTCTACGCCGGGGAAATACACGAAGCAAAGCTTGAAGGCAGACAAAAGTATTGACGTTTGGTCCTACTTCAAGGCAGGATTTGTTGGTGCCATAACCGTTTACTGCCATAACTTTTGAATGGTTTGACATAAGCAGTCGTGGGTGGTGTCATCGGACTCGGTTTTGACTCTTTCACCTTAATTGGTGCAAATTAGCCCCGCCCCTTCTTCTGATTGGTCGATAGTTGACAGTTCCTATTTTCTGCTATAACTTTTGAACAGGTTGTGATACAGACATGTGGGTGGTGTCATTGGATTTAGTTTTGAGTCCTTGACCTTTATTGGTGAAAATTGCACGTACGAGGGCCCGTTCATCGCTGCTTGCAGATTAAATTTTTGTTTTATCTTTTTGATTGTCCAGGTCCTGAGGCAGTGAGGGAACCGCGACGAGCCCTCCACCACCTCAGCGTTGATATGATGTTTTGTTGTTAGTGACTGTGCCCTCGTTGTGTCGTGCAGAATGCTGAGCATTCTTTCGGAACACTAAAGTTTCTTTCCATCAATCCACAAAACAAACGTAGTTTTCAGCTACTGTTTCAGCAACGAGGTTCACATGCAGCATCTATCAGAAGAGCAGTGGCTTCTCTTGGAGCGTGCTGCCATGAAAACCCTGCTTGTTCAAAGATTTACATGTGATAGACTCATAACAGAGATGTTTGCCAGTTCCAGTGATGCAAGCGAGGCTTTAGTTGCTACTCGTGGATTCTGTTTTGTTCCACTTCTGAGAAGAGTGGCCATGGGACTGATCCATCCCCATTTGTTTTAACAGAGACTCATGGGTGCCTTTAAGATGACTATCTCTCTCTCTCTTTCTAGCCTTATGCATCTCCAGCAGTCTTGATCATAGATCTTTCAAGATGTCTTTTTTGTAAGCCATGGTTCACATCACCAAATGCCTCTGACGAACAGCAAATTTAAAAATGTTCTATTTGATCAGAGATGCTCTCAGCCGAGCCTCCAAACTCATTTCATACATCGGACTCCACTTGTGCAAAGTAATGAGTCCAGTTAGTGTTTCTCAGAAGAATTATTCTTTTGGTTCACGTATTTTTCTATCTCCTTATAGGCTCTTTGTTCTTCAAGCTGTTCTTGAGCAGTTTTTATGGTGTGTGAGATGATTGTTGTTCATTTCAATTTCAGTGATTTTATTATTGTTGTTGATTGGTGTAATTGTGTTAACATTGAAAATGAAAATAATGCCATAATGCCAAAGTTATAGCAACGTTAACATTGTCATTAAATTTCGTAGCCAATTAAGCATTTGTTCGTGTTATAATTTAAAGTGTAATAAGGCAAAAATCTTATACAGGACTGTCTCAGAAAATTAGAATATTCTGGGAATCTTAATCTTAAACTGTAAGCCATAATCAGCAATATTAAAATAATAATAAAAGAAATAAATAATAAAAGGCTTGCAATATTTCAGTTGATTTGTAATGAATCCAGAATGTATGACATTTTTGTTTTTTTAATTGCATTACATAAAATAAAGAACTTTATTACAATATTCAAATTTTCTGAGACAGTCCTGTAAGTATTGACCTACATTAAGTAAAGTTTTTAGCTTGTGACAAACTGAAAATATTGATCACGGTAAAATTAAAAATTGTAGTTTGTACTACTGTAACTCAGATATTTTACTTGACGAAATTATAATAGTAATACAATTGCATGTAACAAAATTAGAGTGTTTTAATTAGTTTGTACTACAGTAAAACCTTAACGTTTGGAAAAAGTAAAGTTAAAAAAAATATCAGTTTTCATTCAATCAAAAGAGTATTTTTTCTAAGTTGGTCCAACGTATAATTTTTTTCAGTGTATTTATATTTATATGTTTATCGTGTTTTAAAAAATACTACGCCGCTGACTTGGACCTGGGTACAGTATTTGGTCCTGCCCTGGGTAAACATCAGAATCAGAATCAGAATCATCTTTATTGGCCAGGTTCGAACATTGTCCAACAAGGAATTTGACTCCGGTAGTTTCACTCTTTGGTGATAAAATAAAATAAACAATAAAACAAAGATACAGAATAAACAGTATAAACATTTAAGGTGCAGCAGTTTGAGGTAGAGAGAGAAAAGAAAAGAAAAAGGGACAGTTCTGAATAAAAAATAAACATAACCTATTTACAATTTTACTGGGCAATTATACAAAATAAATATGTGTGAAATGAAAATGAAGAACCTTGAACCTTAAACCTTGAAGTGCGTCCAAGTGATATTGTGACTTAGATGAAGAACAGATCGCATTTTATGGAAAAATAATGCTTAAAACCAGGAAATTCCACGGCATGTACATAGTTTTTTCTTGTCACAGTTGGCTCCTGAGCAACTGGGTAAATGCCACGTCCCCAGCGTGAAATACATAATGCAGAAACGCAGGGACACAGTAGAGACATCAGTTTTGATACTTCAACATGCTGGGAATACAGATTCCTTCGTCCGGATTTGGTGAGGAAACAGAGACAACTGACATGCAGCTGGAAGAAGGATGGAGAGTGGGAGGAAACCGGCTGATGGTCTTCAGTGCGAGGCAGCACAACGAAACGAGCTGCTTCGTTGTTCAGCCACATTATTGTTAGGATTTTATGAAACTGTTTAATCCTTGTGCTGTCTTTGGGTCAAGGGAGGGTGAAGGGAGAAAAGAAGGAATGAAGGAAGGGAAAAAAGATGGGAGGAAGGAAAGAAGGAAGTAAGTAGGAAAGGGAGTAAGGAAGGGAGAAAGATGGAAGGAAGGAAGGGAGAAAAGAAGGAAGGAAGGAAGGAAGCAAGGAAGGAAGGAAGGAAAGAAGGAAGTGAGGAAGAAAGGAGAAAAGAAAGAAAGAAGGAAGGAAGTAGGAAAGGGAGTAAGGAAGAGAGAAAAGATGGAAGGGAGTAAGGAAGGGAGAAAAGATGGAAGGGAGGAAGGAATTGAGAAAATGAAAGAAAGAAGGGAGGGAAGAAGGAAGGAATGGAGAAAATAAGGAAATAAGGAAGAAAAGCAAAGAAGGTAATAAAGGAATGAATGACGAAAGGGAGGTAGGACGAAAAATGAGTAAAGGAGGGTAAAAAAGGAGGAAAAGAGGAAAGGAAGAAGGAAGGAGAGAGCAGGAGGAAAGAAGGAAGGAAGAATTGGGTCATTTTGATTATTGGTATTGGTTAAAGGTTTGAAGGGTTTTTCTATAAGATTGGTTGTTACTCTCAACGCAGGAACACATCCTGGTTTGTAGGACTAGACTGTTTAGCTGAGTTCTTCTTTAGGTGAGGACAAAGAAGAGAAACAGATGTTTTAAAACAGATAGGTTCCATCCTGTTTTTCTCAAAGTTTTAGTGATCTTAGGTATTTGCTGATTTAACATCTCAAGTAAGAAATGTAATGGAAAAAATTCAAACATGATCTACTTTATAATGAAAGGTCGATAGCTGTGGAAAGCAGGATAGTGGGGGGGGGGGGGGGGGGGGGGATCAACAGCTGAGTAAATGCAAAATACTAACAAAGGCCGGCTGCGAGAAAGTAATTATAGAAGATGAAGATGCATATGAGAGGGCCACATCTCTTTTGTCGTTTAAACCATATGTTAATCAGGTTTGTAAAATAGCATTTTTCCATCTCCGTAATATTGCAAAGATTAGGAAAATCCTCTCGCAGAGTGATGCAGAAAAACTAGTTCATGCGTTTGTATCTTCTAGACTAGATTACTGTAATGTGTTATTCGCAGGATGTCCAAGTAATTTGCTGAATAGGCTCCAGCTGATCCAGAATGCAGCAGCACGAGTACTGACAGGAATTAGCAGGAGAGACCACGTCTCTCCAGTGTTAGCGTCGCTCCATCGGTTACCCGTAAAATTCAGAATCCAATTAAAAATTGTATTACTTGCATATAAAGCCCAAAACGGCTTAGCTCCGCATTATTTGCAAGACCTGATAGTGCCTTATGTTCCTGGCAGAGCTCTCTGTTCTCAGAGTGCAGGTTTACTCGTAGTTCCTAGAGTATCTAAATGTAGATTTGGAGGGCGGGCGTTCTGCTATCAGGCACCACTACTATGGAACCAACTTCCAATCTGGGTTAAGGAGGCTGACACCACCTCCACCTTTAAAACTAAACTTAAAACCTTTCTGTTTAGTAAAGCCTATATTTAGTGTTTAATAAACCTCTAGCTGGTGTCGGTAAATCTCTAGGTAGTGTAAACTCTAGTGTGTTAGAATCGCTCCTGTAGTTTCTTGTGCTGGCCCCCCCTTTTTTTTCCTCTTTTTTCTCTTTTGAACATGGTGCAGCATCCTCTGCCGGTGGCGAAGAGCATCTCTGTATGCACAACACCGGAACCTGCAGTGTGGGAGTGAGAGGGGCAACCATTCCCCGACCCTGCACCCCAACCTGGGGCTTGCTGATTGGGCCGGAGCTTCGGGAGCTGCATGCTGGCCTGCGGTCCCCACCCCTGGTCATCCCGTTGCTGCTTCCACCTGCCTGCTGTGCTGCTGACGTCCCTGACCCACCAGTCTGGCCCTCGGCACGAGGGTCCCCCCTTACGAGCCTGGTCCTGCTCAAGGTTTCTTCCCTCCTAAAGGGGAGTTTTTCTTGCCACTGTTTGGCTTAAGGTTTTTCTCCCACTGTGGGAGTTTTTACCTGCCATTGTTTATGTAATAATTGCTTTGACCCGAAGACAGTACAAGGGTTAAGGATCTGTACTTTACTTTGTGTGATTTATAAAATGTCCACAATAGAAACAATCAGCAAGATATATATGGCTGAAATTGTGACATGTTTAGGTTTCTTTCCCCACAGATGTCTCCACAGATAAGGTTCAACATCCGCACCTACAACCTACTAAACACCTCCCTTTTCAGTATAAATAGGGCTGGATCGATGATAAAAGTGAACCTCCGGCTGAACACATGGTTCATGATATAATAAAAGCTTGTTTAACATTTGATCCTGTTCACTGGTTTCCTTATGGTGCACCAAACAAACGAACACGAGGATCCTTCATTATACACAGCAGAAAATAATGACAACCTGCAAATGGTGTTTAGTCATCGGACAGCTGGCGCTCCGACCCCGTACCGAGGTCTCGTCGCCGCTCGAGTGTGTTCTACCTCGCCGAGTCGCGGAGAGGACCCGGCACTGGCGTTTACTCAGCGCTGAGACAGATAGTCATTAGGGGGGTAAACATTCACTTAAGCCTGAGCGTGCTCATCGATGCCACTCAGGGGTCTCTGGGAGGAGTGATCAGGGAGAAGCACGAGGCGGAGGATTTAATTAGCCCCAGATCCTGACAGCCTTTGACGATGCTTTGTCACAGCGCTGTTTGCGTTACCTTTGCTTATGGTGAGCAAAACTCTGCATCAGTTTACTCTGGATCGTATGTTAAATACACACCGCACTGTGACCCAGGGAGACGATGCCGTCAGGGCTGCCCCAAGCCTCCATGGGGCCCTGTTTTTTTTTTTTTTCACAATTCTTTATTTCAAATTGTCAATAATACATTATAAAACAAACAAAACATATATAGAAACAGTTGATGCCAGGGGATTAGTTACAGACAGAAATTATAGATCAGTTCAAAAAAATGTTATACATAGTACATAACTTAGTGGTTTGGATGGCTTTTCTATTTTTAGGATATTGGATTGTTGCAATGTTTTGTTTGAATTCATTTTTAAAGACCGGGAAAGATGATATGTGATTAGAGAATTTAGATTTGTGAATGTATGAAATTTTGCAAGTAACACAATTAAATTGATGATGTAAAATTGATTTGCTTTGCTAGAGGTGTAAGGAAAGAATCCAAACAATACATTTTCATATGAGAGGGAGAAATCAGAGTCAATATGTTGTGTAATTAGTGAACAGATATCTTGTCAAAAAATACATGAGATGGGACAAAACCAAAATAAATGACATAAGTCTTCTGCAGACAGTTTACAAAATGAGCAGTCCACATCAATGTCCTTTTTGTATCTTTGTAGAAATACCTTGCAAGAATAAAAACGATTAATCATGTTCAGAGTCACTTCTTTAACCTTATTTATTATCAGATATTTATATGGCAAACTCCATGGGGCTCTGATGAGCCGCATTTTGTAATAACGGGGCATTTTGTAATAAACGTCCAAAATGTAATAACTTTGTCATTTCATTTTGTAATAAAGCCGCATTTTTGTAATAAACTTCCCCAACGCATTTTGTAATAAATTTTGCCGCATTATGTAATAAGTTATTACATTTTGAGAAGATTATTACAAAATGCACTTGCAACTTTTTTATTCTCTAGAGAATGTAATAATTATGTAATAACAATTCTAAAGCATAATTTATTTGTTTGTTATTGCTATATAATTTAAAACTTCAAATAGGCAAAAAACCTGAACATTTTTTACAGTTTCAATTTTTTTTTTCAGTATCAGATCTTTTTTTCGCAGTATTTCGCAGAAATAAAAAGATCTGAAACTAAAAAAAAAAAAAAAAAATTGAAACTGTAAAAAAATAAGTTCATGATCAAAACTTGAATTTTCAGCTTCAAATCTTAGTTTTTCAATTACAATTTTATTTTCAGATTAGCAAAACTTTTGGCCTTGATTTGGCTCCACAGCTCTGGATATCGTAGTCTTAAAGCGCAATTGTTCAGTTATCACTCTAAATGAGATCCGATGCTTTAGACAATGCATGGTTTTTATTTCATGCTAAATGGTGCAGTGAGCCAGTAAAAGGCCTTTTTGTCTGAAGTATTAATTGCTAGCAGACACTTGTGAAGAAAGAGAACTCTGTGGGGTCAGAGAGACACATAATGTGAAGATTAAAGAAGGCAGTGGTGTGAGCAGCTTTAATCACAACGTTGATTACTTCTCGCTCATTTGGGTCACTGGTCCTGCCATTAATCAGCATAAGAAACCTTTCTCCTCTTGTCTGATTCTCCAGCGGAATCATCGTCATGCGTGTTTTACTCAAGTTGAACAGGTCTGTACCAGTTTTTAATTAAAAAAGAAGTATTTTTTTATAGTTTTTTTTTGAATAATGAACTCACAAAGACATAAGAAATTGGAGTTGTGTGTTATGAGCTTAAGTGTGTTATGGTCGTGCCTTAGAGGCAGATCCGATCACATTATGCTCCCGATGAACGCAGAAAAGCAGGAAATTACAAGGGGTTCACTTTTTTTCATGCAGCTCATCTCTTGATGTTTTTAAATCTTAACAATCATTTGGAAAAACAATCTGCTGCTTAATACAGCCTCTTTAAAAACTCTTCAGTTTGGGACTTCAGCGGAGTTCAGTGAATAATCAGTTAATGTCGCTCATGTTACAAAGGTGAATTTGTTGAAATAAAGGCTCTAAACTGAAGCTTGCAGCTTTACACCTGCACTTTGCCAACAGTGTCTTGTGAAATGGCCCCGATGCTCGTCCAGTTCAGAGCAATTTGAACCGGTACGGAACATTCTGAACCTCTGACATCAGGCTGACTCACGCAGGAGCATTCGAGAGCTTTTATTCACAACGTCTGATATGGATGCAGAACTGCTACAGTAATAACATTTACGTCGTTCACCACCGGAGCATCAGGGGGGCACGAAGCTGTGTCTTTTAAAACGACTCCCAAGCCCAGATGAATGCCGAGGCCTGCGCCAGGAAGGGCGTCTAATCTACGGCAAACTAAACTAAACAGGACCCATGAACGCTGCGCGAAATCGGTGGAAGTTCAGTTTAAGAATGACCACAAGCAGTGCAGGGTGGGAACTGGGCTGCTGTTGGACGAGGAAGGAGCGGAGGCAGGATTAAAGGAAGGAATTGGCGCTTTTCCACTAGAACAGGGGTCGGCAACCCAAAATGTTTTAGAGCCATATTGGACCAAAAACACAAGAAACAAATATGTCTGGAGCCACAAAAAATGAAATGAATGAATGTCGGAATGTTGAGAAAAAAGTCGAAATGTCAATAAAAAAACGAAATGTTGAGAAAAAAGTCGAAATGTCGAGAAAAAAGTCAAAATTTAGAGAAAAAAGTCGAAATGTTGAGATTAATGTTGAAGTACAATGTCGAGAAAAAAGCCGAAATGTTGAAAAAAAAATCAAAATTTTAAGAAAGAAAGAAAAGAAGAAAAAAAGAGAAAAAAAGGGAAAAAAAGAAAAGAAGAAAAAAAGGAAAAAAAAAGGTCAAACATTTTTGAAAAAGCTCCAGGAGCCACAAGGGCGGCCCTAAAGAGGTGCATGCTCTGGAGCCGCGGGTTGCCAAGCCCTGCACTAGAACCTACTCAGCCCGACTCTCCTCGACTCTCGACTCTCAACTCCTCAACTCGACTCTCCTCCACTCGGTTTGGTTATTTCCCACTAGGGGTCTAATGTGCCGAGAAGATACTTTTTCCGTAACTACTCTGTTGAGGTTCTAAGAAGCTGAGTCGGGCTGTTTCGACATCATCAAACTACACACTAACATTTCAGGATCTTGTCAATTTCAATACAGCACAACTAATGTTCAAAGCAAAGAATAATTCATTACCGGGACATTTACAGGGGATGTTTTTTGAAAGAGAGGAAGGCTACAACCTCAGGGGTCAGTTTAATTTTAAAGTTTTCAACAGACGCACAAAACTGAAGAGCTTCTGTATTATATATGTATATACAGTATATATTATAATATTGTGGCGGACACAATTATGGACCTCGCACCCATCAGGACTAGAGGGAATGGGGCGTGGTCACAAGTGTTTATTGGTTGCTTAGCAATGCGTGTTTGTTTCTGTTAGTTGAGTTGTCAGTTGGATTCCGCTGTCTTGGAATAAAGTCCTGTTTTATCAACCTCTGGAGTCGAGCCTCATCCTGCCACAATATATTATATATGTCGACCTGCGGAGTGAAACTGTGGAACAGCCTGAGCATGGAACTAAAACAAAGTTAAAACATATCACAATTTAAAAAAAGATTAAAAAAAAAACATTCTATTCAAAATACAGATGCGAATAAACATGTAGATATGAACATTTATTAATATATGTAGATATATAGACTTATAATATGGATATTGATATGTTATATGTAGGTATGTATATTGTTATATTATACGTACAGAATGTATATATCTATTAATATATATTGATTTATAGATATATGTAGATATGTCGATATATAGATTTATAGTATTTTTTATGTATATAATTGGGGGTAAATATATGAACCAGTATATATAGCATATCTACTCTTATATAGTTACTCAAGTATATCATTTCACTCACAAAAAAAGGGGCTAGAAAACTTCACCACGCCGGGAAGGGTGAAGGTGTCCCTTATATATTTTTCAGGGAGTTGGCAACCCTAATTTCCACTCCTCTGTGTTCTGAATGACATTGGTTGATTCTTGTCTGATTGAGGATCCGGCTACGTCACATGCTTCTTTTCTCTGATTGGTTGTCTATCCAGTGGCCTCCAGGGCCAGTTTCCTCCAGGGCCAGGCTACTAAACAGCTCACTATCATTTTTAATCATGTTTATTTTATCTATATATTAACCGCACTGATTTCTAAGTTGTCATCACGACTTACCGGTTTTAATTTCGTTTTAATTTCCCTTCCAGGTGCCTTCCAGAGCTTCCGTCAAGGGCTTGGGCCGGCACTCGTGCGTTTCCTCGCAGACTCCCCAGGTGCTCAGAACTTTCCTCTTGTTGCCTCTCCCGCCGAATTGCTCAGACATTTATGTATTCAGTCATGACTGCAGTGCAGGCCGATGTGTTTATGCTCGCTTGCATGTGTGTGTATATAATATGATAAGGAGCCTGTGGGAAATCATTCCCAACTGTCAAAACTGCTCGACTTTTCACCTCATCAGGGAGTTGAGTTCATTTGCAGAAGAAAAATTGTTATTTGCAAGTGCGGCTACTTCAGTCGAGAAACCATTAACTCCAAAGATTGAAATATATAGAGTCTTGCATAGTAAAGAGTGAACATTATTGCATTTTTATTGAGTGGGGAGACGCAGGCCTAACAAGCAGATGGCGAACTCCAATATATCTAACTTTAAACATGTTTTGCTTGCAGTAATTACAGTAGGTTCCAGTTTTCTTGGGAATGAATGTCACCCAGCAAGATGAAAGGAACTCAGACAAACAAAAAAAGATGCACGTGTCAATGCTGGATGTGAAAATTAATAAACTATAGCTTGTGGTATATAAAAGTGCATGCATTTTACAGCAAGCCCCACAGAGTGATGTGCACTCAGTGACTAACACTTCTCTGCAGGAATGAAGCTTTTCTTTTTGTGAAATTCTCCCCTTATATAATGGCATCCTGCAATGGACTGCTGCATTCTGTAAGTTAGAAACAAGTCTCACGTTGTGACTCATGACATCATCTCCTGTAATCTTTTGGGTTGTTAAATCTTCTCCGTGGTATATATAGATTTCTAAAGCTCTGAAACCCGTTTCTCTCACGATGAAACTTGTCCAGCAACTCCAAGTGTCTAACGACCATGAAGAATTAGAGATCGTGTAATGACTGTCATGCAAATTCCAAATGATCATGTAAAATGGTGAGGCATTACCACGGCTAGTGTCCCTTTTTATGCTCAGCCAAAAGATTCCTCTTTGTTCGGCTGAGGTGGGTGCAGGGCCGGTTCTAGAAAATGATGACTAGGGCTGCATCTCAGATCAGAGGGGGGCACATGCCTGGCACGTTATTCAACACTAAATTATGCATTTTCCCATAATTTCAAGCGGAATTATACTAGCAAAACAAGAATATTTAAAGTGTATTTCAAATGCTGCAGAACAAAGAAAATGCTACATTTAGTCTGGACTACCTCACCCATCAGACAATCTAGCAACAGATGTTTCTTACCCTGAAAATAAAACATAGAAATTCAAACTAATTGTATCTATACAGCTCAAAACCATCACTAAACATGACAGTCATTTCTAGTGGAATGATACCAGTCAAGCAATAATATTTAAAGTGTCTTTCAAGTGCATTTTTGCAGCAATATCGCTGCAGAACAAAGAAAATGCTACATTTAGTCTGGGCTACCTCACCCATCAGACAATCTAGCAACAGAAAATAAAACATAGCAACAAAAATAAATATAACCATAAATATACAGGATTGTCTCAGAAAATTAGAATATTGTGATAAAGTCCTTTATTTTCTGTAATGCAAAAATTTACAGTTTAAGAAAACTCAAATATCCTATGTCAAAAAATTTGAATATTCTGGGAATCTTAATCTTAAACTGTAAGCCATAATCAGCTATATTAAAATAATAAAAGGCTTGCAATATTTCAGTTGATTTGTAATGAATCCATAATGTATGACATTTTTGTTTTTTTAATTGCATTACAGAAAAATAAAGGACTTTATCACAATATTCTAATTTTCTGAAACAGTCCTGTAAACTTGCTTGTGTCGTTGTGCTTGAACCACTTCTGAATATCCATGGTTACTTTGTGTTAACGGAGCAGCAGAGAGCAGTGTCTTGCTGGTGCAGGAAACTGCTGGAAGCAGATGAGTGACGGACACTGGCTGATTTATGTTTCCGCGTTGCACCAACACAGAGCCTACGGCGTAGGATACGCGGCGACGCGAACGTACGGTGCGCGACGCTGCGTAATCTACGCCATAGGCTACGCCGTCGATTTAACGCGGAACCATAAATCAGGCTTAACGCGCGCGCACTTGTCAGTTTTCTTTTTGTCTTTTCAACTGAGCATGCAAACACATAAACTGAAGGTGCAATGCTTATGCACCCTCATAGAACCGGCCCTGGCTGGGTGGAAGAAAGTCTCAGAAACACAGTTTATCTGCCTCTCTGCCGTTAGTCACCGTCGTTAACCTTGCATGAAACCTCCTTGTTCTGTTTTTTTTTGTTTTTTTAAGAATTAAGGGCAAGGGCAACAATCTGCGGGACTGAAAGGCAAACAATCCACCAGCAATGGAGAGACTTTGTGCAGAATAAACACTCCGGTGCTGCTGGAATGACATTGTCTCCGTTTATAGAGAACATAGGTCAGGAACAGAGCAGGTCCAGACTCTGGCTGCTGATAAATGACCTTAGCGAGCCATTTCTGGCTGCAACATCCAGGTGAAATCCCCCAGAGCTCTGCTACAGTCATGTACTTGAGGCATGCATCTTGTTTACAGGCCTGACTGAGCAGTCACCGCCAGGGCAAACGTCACCAGAGACTGGAAGTTGCCCAAAATGCTCAAAACTCCAAAGTGACTTTGTTACGTATATTTAACCACTGAAATACGCCTCCCACATCCACCTACTGTACCGTTTGAAAAGTTACACTAGTGATGGATAAGCCCTTAATGCAGGCATTGTGACATGGAATTGTCAAACTGGTCTGATTCACCGCACGAATCGGTACAGATTACTTTTGTAATACTGTATTTGACCCGGTCTTTGTACGTTTTGACCGTATAGAAACGTAATTCTCAGTGAGTATGGAGTCCGGGGCCCTCTACTAAGGGCTGTCCGGTCTCTGTATGATCGGAGCCGGAGTTTGGTTCGCATTGCCGGCAGTAAGTCAGACTTGTTCCCAGTGCATGTTGGACTCCGGCAGGGCTGCCCTTTGTCACCGGTCCTGTTCATAATTTTTATGGACAGGATTTCTAGGCGCAGCCAGGGGCCGGAGGGGATCCGGTTTGGGAACCTCAGGATTTCATCTCCGCTTTTTGCAGATGACGTTGTCCTGTTGGCTTCATCGGACCGGGACCTTCAGCATGTGCTGGGGCAGTTTGAGGCCGAGTGCGACGCGGCAGGGATGAGAATCAGCACCTCCAAAACCGAGGCCATGGTTCTCCACCGGGAAAGGGTGGCGTGCCTTCTCCGGGTGGGTGGAGAAGTCCTGCCTCAGGTGGAGGAGTTCAAGTATCTCGGGGTCTTGTTCACGAGTGAGGGAACAATGGAGCGGGAGATTGACAGACGGATCGGTGCAGCGTCAGTAGTTATACGGTCGGTGTACCGGACTGTCGTGGTGAAGAAGGAGCTGAGTCGAAAGGTGATGCTCTCGATTTACCGGTCAATCTACGCCCCTACCCTCACCTATGGTCATGAACTTTGGGTAGTGACCGAAAGGACAAGATCGCGGATACAAGCGGCCGAGATGAGTTTCCTCCGCAGGGTGGCTGGACGCTCCCTTAGAGATAGGGTGAGGAGTTCGGTCACCCGGGAGGAGCTCGGAGTCGAGCCGCTGCTCCTCCACATTGAGAGGAGTCAGCTGAGGTGGCTTGGGCATCTGTACCGGATCCTCCTGGACGCCTCCCTAGGGAGGAGTTCCAGACATGTCCCTCCGGGAGGAGACCCCGGGGAAGACCCAGGACACGCTGGAGAGACTATGTCTCTCGGCTGGCCTGGGAACGCCTCGGACTCGGAAGAGCTGGAGGAAGTGTCTGGGGTGAGGGAAGTCTGGGCATCCCTGTTGAGACTGCTGCCCCCGTGACCCGGGAACGGATAAGCGGCGGACGATGGATGGATGGATGGATGAATTGTGCTATACAGTACAAATAAACTTGCCTTGCCTTGCCTAGTATTGTTCCTTTCATCCAAACATTATTTCTAATGAAATATGTTGACAGTCAAACAATAAGTGTTAAAGGAAAAGTTTATGAATGCCTGAACACTCAAACACACTGAATCATCAAATAGTCTTTGACAGCTTTCCAAAAGCGATTCTTTATGACATTTGTCCTTTTAAAAACAGACTGATTACATGCGTAGAGGCAACAAAGAAACAGCATTTGAACCTTTAACTCAGGCTGTCATATTATTGTACTTCTTTTCTTATCATTTTATTTCATTTTATTTGTTATTTACTGTTTAATTGTGTCTTGCCGCTTTTAATGTTGATGTAAAGCACTTTGAATTACCTTGTGTTGAACTGTGCTATACAAATAAACTTGCCTTGCCTTGTCTTGCCTACCGTCTTCTTCAAATCCTCAAAACTGAAAGTGCACTCGATGAACACATCCTCTGCCTGACTTTAAAGATTTGAAAAAGTGATACTCTGGAAAATGCAATGCAGTCTCCGCCCACTCATGAAATTCAGAGAGGGAGTCTCTGCAAAGTCCCGCTGACACACAAAGAGTGCTGAGAAATATGTATCTCAACCTTGCTGCAGGAATGAAGAGGCACGATGAATAAATGGTGCAATCGAGCCCATCAATGCTTGTTGTTCAAGTGTGTAACTATCAGAGCCAGCGATGAGGAATGAGAAGGTGCTTCTGGATGCGTCGGGGTCAGGGTCACGGTCACGGTCAGGGTCGCAGGCTGGGCTTCAGCACGGGTTTAAAATGTAAAACCTTGAAACACGGAATGAAAACATTAACGCGTCTTTATGTGCCGAAGGTTCGTGGAGCTCTGAGTGGAGAAAAACGTTGGATATAATACAGTAAATATTGAACTTTTGAATTGCTGGATTACTCTGCACAAAATGTTTGCATTCATTTTACAGTCATTGTTTGCCCACATTATAAATAACCTTGTTGAGGTCATCGTTGTTTTGGGGGAGAAGCCGGAGCAGCTCGCTCGTTAGGCTGTAATGACATGCAAACTGTATCTGAGGAAAATCCTTTGAATCTTTTTTCCTCCTCTCTTCTCAAGTCTGTGCAACCGTCACCCCAAATAAACGGCACAAATGAAGACAATTCAAATCCCTGAGCCCGTGACCTTCCAAAGTGTGTGGACTTTGGAGTCATTTGCGAGCCGTATTTGAGAGTCAAAATCATCTCCGTATATAAAATCTGATAAATCTTA